>NW_009926220.1:0-221 GCF_000696875.1 Nestor notabilis
CTCTGTCTGGTGCCGACGCTGCCACCGCCGGAGCACCCGGAGCACAGCTCCCAGACCGGGCCCTGGCGCTCAGGCGAGCGCTCCCCGTTCCCTCGCTCACCCGCACCCCCAAGGCAGGGCGGTGTTTGACCCGCTCCGGGCGGTGCCGTCCCTCCTGGAACCGCCCTCCATGAGTCTCTGCACGCGTCAGCGGAGCTGCGGCTGCTGGGCAAGGTCTGGAG
>NW_009926220.1:246-14727 GCF_000696875.1 Nestor notabilis
CTCTCGGTGGTCAAAACTGGGGCTCCGGGACGCGGTGTTTCCCCTCGCTGTGGGGTTGAAGGCTCCTCTCTCAGATACTCATCTCGGCAAATCAACTGAATTGATTGAATAAGTTGCATATATAGTTAACACTGAAATGTGAAGAGTAAGTTAACGGCATAATGTCAGCATCACTGGTGGTACAGCTAGAAATAAATAAATCCTTCCCAAGTTTAGTCTGCTTCATGTGGGTCATGCATGAGCTATGAAGCTTTTTCAGAGCTCAAAAAACCTCAGACGTTCACAGTCATCACAAAGCACAACAGGACTAATCAGGCTGCAGGAAGGACAAAAGCCTTCCCTGCTCCTCTGATTATTTAGTAGCTACCAGCCTTAAGCATTGGTGACTTTAGCATGGATAACCAGAGATGGGCTGTTTATCTGGGGAGACAAGGAGAGAGCAGGAGGGATTTGCCTGCATGCAGCATTCCTAACTTGTTTTCCACCATCTCAGTGTTTAGGTGGTATGGTATTTATCAACACCGCTTCAACCAAAGGGAATGATAAAAGGAAAATAAAAACATAATTCATGAATCAGAGCTAGCCTGCAACGAGCCTGCACAAACATACATCAAGAGCTGTGGCTGGGGGAGTGCAGACCAGCTCCTCAAGCGAAATGGCTCCTGTACCTACCATTCATGGTTAGAAAGCAAAGGACAGATCAGAGTTCCTCTAAATGGAAATGATAAATGGCATATTATGCCTCAATATAAGGACTGTTCAGATCCATACTCACCTAGCCATCAGTCTTTTCCAGCAGAAAAAAAAAGTATATTCTTGGCTTTGAAAAGGATAATTGCACCAGATTTCATTACAGTCCTTCTGTGGCGGCTTTCTTTGAAGCTGAGCAAATAAACACTATCTACAGGGACTCTGTCTAAACTCCTTACACACATTTGTTCAAAATGAAAATGTGAGCTGGCAGCAAGCCAGGCTTCCCCCATCTTCTTTCTGCTTGCTTTCTGACCTCCAGGAGATGCCGTGGATGTATACATACTACACGTGGGCTTTTCTTCCCAGAATTTTCATCATCTCAGGAGCTGGGCTACTGCTAGAGAGAGAGCCTAGGCCTTCAGCTCATGTCAAGATGGTTTTACATTTTACAGCTACTGTATTTATTCAGAATTTACCTTTCCTTTTCTAATTGCATGGCAGTATAAACCCATACATTCTAGGGTGTGTGCACATTGCCTTCAGAGGCAATTTGCACAGCTTCTGTTTCCTGTCATTTGCTTTACCTGTAGAGCTAGGTTTAAATTCCTGATGCAGGTCCACTCAATTAATGTGGAAGAGTCACTGAGCAGGCAGAGGGAGGAAAAGTAGGCCATCAATAAAAATAATAAAAATTCAGGAGAACTTTTTATGCCCTCTGCAAATCAGTGACATTGTTCTTTTGGATGTCAAACAAAAATGTGTTACCATTTACAAGATAAGCTTAAAGAACAGCTAAAAATCCAGCAAATTTCTTAACTATCTTCTTGGCAGCTAAAAGCATCACTGAGACCATTGTTACAAGCATATCTAGTAAGCTTGCTGCATGCAAATGGCACTTGATTTATTTCACAAGGTTCCTGATAAACCCAGTGATCATTTGAATTGCTGTTAGCTTGAAACATGCTACAGAAACATGGGGAGTACTCAGGAAACAAAAACTCAGGGAAATATGTGTAAAATGTAATCCTGTTACCGTTTGCCACATACTGAACACATGCGTCATCAGTACAGGAAATGAATAAGCTGTAGATCAGGAATATGCGTTGGACCTGGGAGAATGTAGATGATTTTTCATTGAGCTAACCTCATAATCTAGACAAGCTTTCAAAATGTGTAGACACTGCTCTCCTTATCCTGGCAATACCGCCCACATTTTTTTCCTTGGTTCATGTTTATTATTGTGCTTAATTGGCCAAAATGATTGACATGTTTCTGCTTCAGTACAAATTCTCCTGGGTCAAGGGTTGGGCCTTAGCAAGCGGATTAGAAATAGGCCTTACCTGATGTTGATGGATTCCTGTCTAGTACAAAGCAAGCAAGGATGAAAACAATAATACTGCATTTTTTCAATGTAATCATTCATGTTTCTTCAATCCTCCAAATTAGGTTTGTTCTTTATATTTACATTTTCTGTGTGGCATTAAATCGTGAGCATTTATGTTTGCTGTGATGCGGTTGGTTCATGATTTAATGGAGGACTTACTTCTTTTTCCTCCACTCACATCTAGGAAACCATTTTTACATTAAATTGCTAGTTTCTCAAGATGCAACTGACACAAGCACACAAGCATGTGGAGCACAAAGCACAAAGCAGATGGGGTTGTCACCTGTGAAGAGGCTGAGAACAAGTTTTATTTCCCCCAAGTAATCTTCTGTCTGTATGCTGCTATCATGAAAATGTCCATTTTCTGGCTCAAAGCTTAAGCCAAAGGAGCCTGCTGCCAAGTGATTACCTGCCTGTTCTGGCATTCACTGCTTGCTTTCTGTCTCAGAGCCATACATTCCTAGAGATGGGACAGAAAGTTCACAGATTGGGATTGTCCAGGTGTGGCTGACAAAACCTACACTGTGGTGATTCTTCATATCATCGTTATTTCTCCTTAGCAATTAGAGGTGTACCACTCTGAATTCTTAAAGCAAAAACTCCAACAGCGCTACACGGTATAGTTGCAGTGCTAAATGTGCAGATGGTAAAAGTCATCCTCAGGCTGAGCGTGGATGAACTGCTTGACTCTATAGGGCTTGAAGTGTAGAATTTAGAGCGCCCAAAGGTATCTGTATCTGCTACAATTATCTGTAAAACCACTGTCCTGGTACTGCTTATGTTTCCTGCACACACTAAAGGTGTATGTAGGTGTATGTGCATGGAGGTGAAGGTCTGCTGTTTAAAAAGCTGCCATAAATCTTCTGAAATCTCTCAATGACTGCAAGCTAGATGTTTTTCCATGACTTTGTGAATCTTTCTCGTGTTTGAAATTCAAGTGAAATTCTCCTTGGCTGTCTTGAGTCTGCACACATCATGTGCCAAGCAGCAAGGTGCTCAGGAAAGTTTGCATTTATTTTGTTTAATAACATACAGAACCTCTCTGGCACAGAAACATCAAGATACTCAGCAAGGAGTTTGAAGTCTTTAATTCTTTATTTTTTTCCTGAGGTCCAGAGTGGCAAAATCACCTACAAGGCAGGGCTTTGCCCCCCAGTCTCTCCCCTTGGTCCTTCCTCTGGCTGTCACAGAGCTCTCAGACAATAATCAGATCCTCCACTTGCCTCGCCCTGCAGTCCAGACTCCCAGCTATAGATAAGAGCTTTGACCTTTGTATTCAGAGCCTGAGGTGGCTATATAGTAATAATAGCTCTTTAGAGAAGGTAAACTACAGGCAGGGTGATCCCTGCCCCTCCTCATTGGTGAGCTGCAGCCTGAGAGCTCTGTGACATGAGCATCATCCCTCCTAAAGAAAGAAGATTTGGCTGAAGAAATCCAGATTGTCCCCTTCCCTTGCTGTAGTTTTCTTTGCTGACTTTTTTCCTGTGTCGTTATGAAAATTGGTCACGGATCTTACATTACTAAGACAGAACTGTTAGGGCAGCCAGACATTTAATCTGACTCGGGATGGCATATATTTGCACTGTCTTCTGTTTAAACTGTGCTGCGTCATTTGTGATGAATAGCTCTAATGGCCCATTTTCAAATCTGCAGATCAACGATACTGTTAGGTTTTGGTGTTCCAGAAAGGTAGGGTGAGGATTATTGAGGCTTTAGAGAGTTAAAGAGGAGATTAAGTGTAACCCACATTGAAGGTATAGTAAAGAAAGCAGAAACAAAACAAAACAAAACACCAAGCAAAAAAACTGTCAAGCCTTGAAGAAAACTTACTGGGGAAAAAACAGTTGTTTGTTGTTTTTTTTTTTCCATTTTGTGATGCATGAGGGCTTAAAAAGAATACATTTTAAGATTGTAAGTTTTACTTCTCATTGGCAGCAAAACTAGAAACTCTCCAGGAAACTTCTGTGGCCCGGACTGTGCAAAATACACCAGTAAATGTTACTAAGAGGCCTCACAGTACTTGATCAATTTAAATTTGTTTCTTGTGGCTGAGCTTTTGTGTCACTTGATATGTCACACCTGATATGCATTTCCTTTTGCTGTGGTCTGTATATTAACGTTCAGGTTGCAAGCAGAGGGAGTAGAGGTAGAGATGAATGTGAACAGCCAGGAGTCCCAATCTTTGAAATGACCCTCCCAAGAGCTTTAAGTGAAAACATATGTAGGTTCTTAAAAAAATGTAAATAAATCATTCGCAGTTGTTCTAGAATTCTTACCCTTTTTATTCCGCTTTGCTTCTAGCCAAGAAACTGTCTGCATTCTTAGTCTAAACACATCCCGCTTGTCTTTAATTTTTCATAATTAAACACACTTTCCATAGTGTGTAATCCAACTGGGGCAGGTCTAGATGATTGCCTTTCCATGCTGTTACAAATCGAGGCCCTTGCTGCAGAAAGAGGGAAGAAATCTCTGAGTATACCCAAGTAAAACATGAAACAAAACAAGACCCAAAACAGCTTTCAATGTCTCCACAGTTTGTCTACGCCTTCTCTAACTCCACAGCATTTGGCTGAAATAGTAAACAAGTGCAGGCACATCTAGTTTATCCGCTGCAGTCCTGCATGTGCCTGGAGGCGGTGTGTTAAGTGGAGGTTGTGAGTAGCCCCTCTGTCCTCAGCGTACATCCCTCTGCATTTTGAGATCAGTGGGAGTGCTTCCAGAACTTCCCAAACAAGAACTGTGGTTTGCAGATTTACCTTCAGTTCTTCCTATGTGATGCCAACAATAATGCAGCTTTCTTCTACATTTTACTGGCAACCTGCATATATCAGTTTCATGATAGTCTGTGACAGAGATGTCCAAATTAACAAGGCATTTCCTATAACTCAGGAACAGCTGAAAAATGATCCTCCCAGGCTGAGGTTAAGGGAGAATAGGATGAGAAACGTTCATTTATCTGCTGAAAAGAATTGACTTTGCTCATTGACCATGATTTGAATCTGAATGGAGCTCTGGTTAGGGTTTGGAAAAGTTGTGCAGCAGAGACTCTTAAAAGCTTGCCAGTTGCCAATGATAGCTGCTATTTGCAGTTAGATAACTAGGGTGTTCGTAATATTCAAGGAATTATCTGTAGTAAGCACAGAAAAGTATAAATGATACTGGAAACTCCGAGACAGCTATATCTACTTATTTCAGGTAAAACTGAGAAGCTTTCAAAGGCCACTGTTCTTTGTGCCTCTTTAGTTCTGGTCACCTAAACACGGAAGTACCAAAACAGAGATTGGCACTGTAAACAAAAAGGAAGGTTTGTGGCATTTCAGGTTTGACTTAAAGCAGGATCAATTCTGTCATAAATTTTTTCACTGAAATTTCAGAAGAACTGAGTATCTGTCATAATTTCAAGTCTGTCTAGTTCAGAAAGGACCCTCATCTTGGATCTACTTATCTTCAGTCAAACGGATTCTCTAGATTGCTTTTAGGCCCCTTACTAGTTAGTTCACTGTCTTTTTAAATGTAATTTCTTTGCTGACACAGAAGATGATCTTGTGAGACAATGTGAGTGAAGAGGTCTGGGACCCATTCCCAAATAGTTACTCATTTCAGGTGCTCTTTTTTCAAAATCATTAGATGTACGATTTGTAGGCTCATAAATCTCCTGAAGAAAAAAATGCCAGTTGATGCTCATAACTAGAGCCTGCTAGGAAAATAAACCATGGGCTTCGAGGAGCATGACACAGGGAACCAGAGGCTCTTCTCAGGAGAGATGTATGAGGGAGAGATTCAAACTTAGCCAAAGCCTACTTCTTAAACTCTTTCACTTACTCAGGACAACCACTATAGCACGTCTTCATGTATATTTGCTGTGTGCTTTGAAAGCACTTGCTAACCTCTGTATGTGATTGAAGAATCCGATGACCAATATCACAATAACTGAATAATCTATGCGTAGATCATGTAAAATTAGACCACCATCCTTTTGAGATTATTCTATTATTCGTTTCTTAAATATCTTTAACAACTTGCTCTGTCTCATTATATTTTTGATTTCTGGGTTTACACCTGCAGCTTTACAGAGATTAATTTTCCTGCTGCCATTTCTCAGCTATTTGTCCTGTCCCACCCTAACTTCACTATGATTTAGTCTTTCTTTTGCTCTGCTTCTATGAAACTTACATGGCATACAGTTACACAGCATATTTCTAATACTTACCAAGCACAGCTTCAGAGTGAAGGGATTTACCTTCTAAATTTTTGATTATTTTTATTCTTGCTTGCTTCTCATATGTCTTTATGGTTTTCTTAGGAAAAAGAAAAAGCATCCACAATGTACAGTTTGGTACACAGTGTAAAAACATGCAGTATAATCAGAGATTAAATGATGCAATGTTTTAAATTGGGTATTTTTTTAACCAGAAAATTTACCATCCATCATGATGTCTATGAACAACTGCAGATGTTATGTTAGTCCTGTTATCAATGCTAACATCTAGCAGGATAGAGGTCATCTCTCTCTCACACTTCTCAGACTTAAGACTGTATTTGAGGTACAGCTTATATTTGATGTCCCTGTTTGCACTGTGCTTTCAAAATTTTCAGTGCAAACACAAGTTACGATAAGTGCCTTTCTCTACATGCAGCTCCCCTTTTTACCCAAATATGCTGCTAAGAAACCAAACAGCCACTCCTTGCCCCATGAAAGGGGAAAAGGCTGTTCAAGTAGCCCATGGTGTGTGAGAGCAAACATGAATGACTCACCAGCTGGTGTGGGTGTGCTGTGGCAGAGAGGATGTAATCCCTCTTTGACACCAGGTGATGGATTTGAGAGAGCAGACCTTTGTAGATCCCCAGGTCATTTTACAAACAAGCAGGGCAGTTTCCACCCCCACCTGTGTAAGCTAAGCATGCTTACACTGTAAGTGTGCTGAAACCCAGGAGGCTTTTGCTTATATCCTAGAACTGATCTGGTTTTCTTTCACCAGTGTCTATTAAACTGAGCACAGCCTCCACTGCAGGAGGTTCCTAAACTGCTGAACGGCAGCAAAGGAAAGTGAATGCCAGAGGAAGGAATGCTCTGTTGTGCTCTTCTTCTCATGGGTTTTCATTAAGCTGGTCTAGCATCAATGACATGATGCAGAGCAGGATCCAGGATGCCATTCTTACAATCCACTAATCAAAACTACATGAATCAGGTGATTTGTTCATCTAGAATAGCCCTCTTGGCCACTGTAACTCCAGTTCTACCAGTGTAAGAAGAAAGAGAATGAAAAATCAGGTCCACTGATCAATATTTAACATGGTTTGCTGATCCAAAAAGACAATAAGGAAAAACAGGGGTAATGAAAGGGTGGAGAACAAACAGAAACTTAGAACACATGGACATGAATAGAGTATTTTCCAGTCTGTCTTTCCCTTTGCTGGTGATGGGTGTTCCTAGTTTTCCTTCTGATTTGCAAACAGAAAACTGACCACCTCCAGCTCCACAGTTACCTCATGCTCTATTCAGTGTCCTGGTCCCATGAATGCTGAGCTGCTTCAGAATAAAACCTCCTGGCTCTTTCAATGCACCATTGGAGGGGACTAAAGGTGGCTTCTCAGAGGAAAGCAATGTCACGGGACCATTCTTACAGACACAGTGTTCAGGCCATTACTAAAGAGCCCTTAAAGACAGAATCTGAGCTCAACATTTGAGAAATTGGCTGATGACATTGATGGGTAGTACTTGCTTTCCAGTCTAGGGGGAACTGTGGAAAGATGAGTGAAAAATCAGAGAAATGTAGCAGAAAGCTATAAAGAGGGAAAAAAAAGCCCAAAGAAACAGATGAAGCAACCCATCCAATAAACAAAATAAATACGAAACAAAGAAGCCAAAAAACCCCAACAACATAAACCAGAAGAATGTCCCTGAAATCTGAATGGCTACAAATATGATCTTGTTAGAAATGTAAACTTACGAGTTTACATAAGACAGTTTTGAAAGTCTTTGAGATCTTCTTTAGTTTCCCTTCCAAATAAGACAGAATCATATTTTACATGAGTTGAGATGGAGCCTGACATCACAGACTGGATGAAGTTAGAAATGTAAACTTATGAGTTTTCAAAGACTTTTCAAAACTTTCATTTCAAAAAATGACCAATAAATTCCAAAAGAACAAAACTGAGTTTTCTCTCCATTTCATTCCATTTGCTAGCCATAGCTTCCTTTGTCCTTTAATTTACCTAAATCTTGCCTTTGCAAACCCAATTTATTGGATTAACCTTGTTGCTCAGATAGCAAAGTTTAACTCCGAGATAAACCCCACAAGGGGATTTGTGTGAAAAATGACTTTTCTACCTCCAGAGCCTCCCCCAGCTCTGACTTAGTCATGGAGAGTCCATACTAGCTGACCTGAAGGCCATACTGGCTTGGTGCCTGGCCATAACTCACGTGCTTCTGAGCAGTGGCCAAAGAAGTCTGTCAGAAAGCAAAATATATAGAAGCCTTTCTCTCTGAACTGTGGGGCCTGAATAGTGAAGCAGGAGGTCCAGCAAACACCAATATTGCACACCTTCAAAGCAGTAAAAAAATAGTCTTTCGTTATGCCTGAGAACTGTTGTGGTAGCAACAATTCAGAGAATGAGGATCAGGAAGTTTGCACCCATGCAGAAATTTGCAGCTGTCAGGCTGGTTTGTACATGCAAAAGGCCAAGCTGCTGAAATGAAGGTGGCTGTGAGTGACTGCAAACTGATTTGTGTCTTGATTATGGTGAAACAGGGATTGGTGTTTCACGTGGTGAACTGCAATGGTTTTGCCTAGATCTGTTGTGAGTTCTAGGTGAGTGGAAAACTGAAGCTGTAGAACAAGCCAAAATAAAGTAGGATAGACATCGAAGAAGTAGCTTTCATGAAGACCAGCATGTGGAATGCACCAGTATGATGGTATATGAATTGCATTTTTCAGCATGTGAAATATCCCTGAACATCCTTGGGTACCAGTGTTCTCTTATGTCATGATGCAGCAGCCTACAGATGCTGATCTCAGAGAATGAGTATTTACTGGCCTGTACTCTGACTGCATGTGGTCTGATTAAGATGGTGTCTGTTTAAAATCACTACATTTTGGAATGGGGAGGAAGAACAATGACCTGTAGTTCTGCCCAACTCCAGCATTCAGAAACCCTGAATAACACCTTCTCTTCATCTCACCTTCTCCTTTCCTCAATCAATCACAGGACTGACTTAACACCATGAAAGCAGACAATTTCATTTTACAGTCTTTTTATATGTGTTCTGGTGCTGGAGCATTTAGGACTTTCATTTCCAGGCACTGCGGGCGAGAAACATACTCCTTTAAAAATAAAGTGAGATTTTCAGGCAGTAATCTCTATGCGGCAGCTCTGGTTTGCAGGAAAAAAACGTTCAGCCTAAAACTGCAAAGCCTCTGACTGCTCATAGACTCCCTGTATGCTCCGGGCCTTATGCAATAGAGCCTCAGTCTGTCTAAGACCCCATGACAAAGACCCTCATGATAAAGATATGATATAATGTTTACCTGTTCAAGATAATCCTACATGAGCATAGTTACCTAGCTAAAGAAATCTGTCTTTATAAACAACAAGAATAGCCAGTGAACCTCCTGTATGCTAGCTGCTAACTGGCATCTTTCCAGGCTCTCTAACTTCACCAGTTAACAACAGAGCAATAAATGGGAGATATTTAAGATTTTAATTTCTGCTAAAACCTGACCATGTGGGAGATAGTACTATTTTTTCTGTGATATATTCCTTTTATGTGAGAAAGTTAGTGTTGGAATCTTTGCAAGATGAGTGTTCACTGGTGAGCAATTCATATTTGCAATATCTGCATGATATAAAAATACCATTAAAAATATACCTCCTTAAAAAGAGCAATTGCCAAATGCTGTCTTCCACATTGCCTTTGGGCCCAGCCACTTTATTTAGTTTTTGTAAATATTATTTAGCTTTTGGCCTGCGCTGCTGCCACAATTCCATTTGGCTGTCACGGTCACTTTAGGTGATGCTAGCCTGAGTCGTCCCATTGCAGCTATTCTGTTGAAGGTGTACCACATCCCACTTTGCAAGGGAGAACAGAGCAGATGATAGCTTGATGCAAACTAAGGATTATCCTTAGTACAGAAAGCCAAGTGAAAACTCCTAAAAGAAACATTTCCTGATGCCATCTGCAAAGCAATTGTAGCACAAAGGTTCCCTTGCCCTATACAGAATAAAAACAAACAGTAGTTACATAAAGAGGAAGACCTAGAACCCCCTAATGGTCTAAACACCCTTTTGGTTTTTTACTCTTAGCAGGTAAAACAGTATTTATAGCTTAATAGAGATACAAGAGGCTACTTCTGGTCAGGGTGTTAATAGCAACATCATCTGGCTGTGTAAAAGAGGCAGTGGGTAGAAAAATAGTGACTGATTGTTCCGATTTTAGGCTGTCTTCATAAAACGTCCAGGTTTGGTCAAGGTTTTTGATCATCCAAATCTTTGCTAATGAGGGCTGGAAACTAGTGGCCAGCTGGCTTGCTTTCATACACATGGATTTCTCAGTGCCTCCCAGTGACAATCAGGGGAAGGGCTGGGGGGGAAAAAAAGAATTACAGTCATACATTTATTTTTCCATTTGAGATTAAATTAGAATTGATGTGCACTACACATCAGCGTTGTTTCTCTGGAATACATGCCTGGACTACAGGAAGAGAGTGTGTGCGTTCTTGCATGGGACAGAGAACAACAGTGTCATTTACTGATGGATGTTGGGGTTGAGTGAGATTATTGGATTAGTGGATTATCGTCAGCATCTTTTCCTTGATCATGATCTTTGTGGAAAAAAGAGACAACAGGGGGAGGGAAAGAACAGTTTCAGATGGGAAATTCCCTTTGTCAGCTTCCTTCATGTTTAAGTTTGCTTTCCTCTTTTCTATTCTGAGTGGAATTGAAAGGTACATGGCTGGAGAAAAAAAAGCAAACTGCAGCCAAAACAAAGCTTTTCACCGAATCACTGAACCACAGAATGGTTGAGGTTGCAAGGGACCTCTGGAGGTCATCTGGTCCAACCTCCCTGCTCAAGTAGGGCCACCTATAACTGGCTACCCAGGACCATATCCAGACAGCTTCTGTGTATCTCCAAGGTAGGAGACTTCACATCTCTGGGCAACCTGTGCAAGTGCTTGGTCACCCTCACAGTAATAAAGTGTTTCCTGATGTTCAGACGGAACCTCTTTCTTGTGTTGCAGTTTGCACCCATCACCTCTGGTCCTGTTACTGGGCACTGCTGGGAAGAGCCTGGTGCCATATTCTTTGCACCCTCCTCTTAGGTATTGTACACATTGATGAGATCTGCCTGACCCTTCTCTTATCTGGGCTGAACAGTCCCAGATCTCTCAGCTTTTCCTCATATGAGATGCTCTTACTTATCTTTGTGGACTTCTGCGGGACTCGTCCAATTTGTCCATGTCTCTCTTGTACAGGGGAACCCAGAACTGAACACAGGATTCCAGATGTAGCCTCACCAGTGCTGACTAGAGGGAAAGGATCACATCACTTGATCTAATGCAATATGCCTAATGTAACTCTGGATACCATTAGACTTCTTTGCTGCAAGGGCACTCTGCTGGCTCATGTTCAACTTGGTGTCCATCAGGACCCCCTTTCTGCAAAGCTGGAAATAGTTTGCCGTTCCAGAAATGTCAGCTACTGCTCAAAAGAGGGAGTAATGTGGTCATGAATCTTTGTAAAATAAAGACTGAACACTATTCTTTGCAAAGAGGCCTTTAACCATTTTTCTTTCGTACTTGACCCTACTTCACTGTCATCCTATACAAGCCTGCTGGTTTTCTCCCTCGTATTATCACTGGTATGGAGTTGCAAAAGGTCCCAAGTTCCACTGGCCAGGAATATTAAAAGATAGCCCAGAGCATGATGAAGTGGGCAGAGGTCTCGGGGGCTGAAACCTGTCCCACTGGGCTCAGCTTCCTCTGGAAAACTCCAGCCTCACAGAACTGCTCCAGGCAGCACAGTGGGCTGAGAAAACCTTCGGCATGCCTCGTGTCACATTTGGGACAATGGTGGGTCTCAGCCCTGCAGCTTGGCATGTTCCCATTTCTGCCTCTAAGACTCTAGCTCCTCCACTCCACTTGCCTTCTGGGGAGCAGGAGAAGGACCATGCCCTGGACTTCTCAGCAAGAAGGAGCTATGCTCACAGCTGCATCCAAGCTGTGGTCAGTGCTGTGCCACAGCTGGGCAGCCATGGCACAATGCTGCTCAGATCTTCTCAGCAGAACGAAGCACATCTTAATAGAAAAGGCAAGAATTCACAGTTAGCTTGATGAAAATCTTAACTGTTGAAAATTAGGAGAGGAATTTGTCTGGCATTGTGACTGACTGGACATCCAGGCAGTGCCTTCAGGAAAGGCCAGGCCTCGGGCATCTGAATTATGTGCAGATATTGGGAAATGTGAGCATTCTAGCTGGGAGTAGTTTCAGCTAATACCTGTTCTGCCATTATCAGCCACATGACTACTTAAGTCATGGGAGAAGGCAGGAACAAAAAGGTCGTGCTTATACACACAAGCTCAGACACGTACACACGTTCATATATGTGCATTGCTGTTCTTTGTTTTGTTTTCCCTGTATATCCACCCATATAAAATGCACAGTGCCATTGCTACACAAGCTCTCAGAGTTCAGCATTCAGCTACTGACATTAAGACTCTTGCCTGTTTTTCTTTAGAACTACCAAACTGATAAAGACAGGCTGAAAAGTCTAGCTGCCTCATCCAAGAGTGCATGTGTGTGTGTGTGTGTGTGTGTGTGTATTTTATGGTCAGCAATTTTCTGCAGTGTCTCTTGTTTACTTTTGTGGTGGGCACCAGGCCAGGAAGACTGTCTGCCTCCAACCTAAATGAGCTTATAACTTTATGAAACATTTTTCACTGATATTTTGGGGATGAGGGAAGTGGACAGGCTGTCTGTGCAGCTCCAGAGACCTCCACAGAAGCGAGCACTTGGGCAGCTCTGAGTGCCTGCATATGCTATCTTGTGTGCCATATATACAGGATTGATTATATTGGTTTTTTACTGCATTAAGGCAATGTGACAATTTTACCAGGACAATATTAAGAACATTTGTGTGTTCCTTTGAAAGGGGGAAAGATTGAGTATGCCTTAGTTTCTCAGGTTTTGTTCTGTTGCCTGAAGAGCCTGAAGCAACCCTGTGGCCTGTTGCACCAATTGCCCAAATGCAGATTTTAATTTATGATGCTGTCCACAGGTCCTGACAGCAGGGCTAATAGACTGCATCACTAAATTAAACAATGGCCTGTTCCCTACCAGGCAATTTGATAAATATGGAAAAGGGCACAGAAGAGTAAAAGTACATAGGAATCTTGCTGCCTACCTTTTGCTATTTCTTCCATCACATGTAGGTCCCCTGTACAGCAATTTCATTTTAACAAGGCATCCACTTTAGCTTGACTTCACACCTATCTCATTCACAATTATTTAAGCATCTCCAGCATGAATTCCTTTATCTTCACATGCAATAAATATAGAAAAAGACATTTAAAACGATGCTAAAGGCCTGATTGAAGGAAAAAAAAAGTAGGGAAATTTGAAGATAATGATAGTATCTTGTCCTTATTTCACCCAGAGCTCCAGAAGATTGTATAGATCATTTATGGTAGCAACTATTGCTGGGTAATGTGTTGCAATAAAAGAGAACACAAGATGCATTGGGTAGTGGCAATGGATTGATTTAATCAAAAAGTCTAAGCATTTACTCTGAATTTCATTCCCTTTGGCAATTTATAGAGATAACACAGGGCCTCCAGCCAGCTTGTCTGTCTATGCACTATGCGTATATAGTTGTGGCTGCCTCTCGTGTATCATGTCTTTTAAACATCAGATGCTTGCCTACCTGTCTGCTCAGGACTAATAAACCCAAGCACTCCAAAATAATTTGTGGGGGTTTTGGCTCATCCACCTCCCAAAAGGCAACCAAGACATTAGGTTAAAGATCACAAGGGTTTTGAATTATGTTTTTACTCTGCCTTCTGTCTCCAGCCAATAGGGGTGCACCTGTATCATAGTTTTAAGCTGTTCTCAGAGACCTTAGACCTTGCTTTGAGAAAAAAGGAAAGTGAGCTGAATTTCCCAGTCAAATTGCCTGCTTCCTATAGCTGGAGCCTAGGGAGAACTCCAAAAATCATGGGAAGTCTGGTAAGTTGTGCTGCATGCTTCCAGATCTGCAGCGCTGAAAGAAGCCCTGAGACGGACAATTTCATGGAATAAGCAAGAGGGATATATCTGTTACAGACAACTTCTTCTTTCCTTGCCCCCTGTGGAGTTTTCAGTTTTGTTCTCTCATCTAGAATTAAATATATTTATTTTATATATATATA
>NW_009926221.1:0-5773 GCF_000696875.1 Nestor notabilis
ACCCGTGGATGGATTTCATCAGGTCCCATGGACTTGTGCACATTCAGGTTCTTAAGGTGGTCTTGAACCTGATCCTCTCCTACAGTGGGCCTAAGGTCTTCATTCTCACAGTCCCTGCATTTGCCTTCGAAGACTTGGGTGGTGTGGTCTGAGCATTTGCTATTGAAGACAGAGGCAAAGAAGTCATTAAGAACCTCAGCCTTCTCCAAATCCAGGGTAGCCAGTTCTCCCGATAGCTTCCGGAGAGGGCGCACGTTGTCCCTAGTCTGTCTTTTATTTGCTACGTGCCTATAGAAGCCTTTCCTGCTATTTTTGACGTCCCTTGCCAGATTTAATTCTAACTGGGCCTTAGCTTTCCTGACCTGGTCCCTGGTTTCCCGGACAATGTTCCTGTAATCTTCCCAGGTTGCCTGTCCTCGCTTCCACCTTCTATAAGGTTCTTTTTTCCCTCTGAGTTTCCTCAGCAGCTCCTTATCCATACAGAGAGATCAAAAGAGATAAAAAGAGGACTCTCTTCTTGATGGGGAATGACTGAGCTTCTGCTTAATCACTGCAATATTTCTTAGTTTGTGTTGTAGTTCAAAGAAGTATTTCTATAGGTCTTCTCCCACACCAAGCAGTCATGAGTATCTTGACTTCCAGAGAGGATTGCGTACTCACAGAATAAAGGGATGACATTTTTCATGTTTAGTTGTATTGTTTGCATAGGTTGCTTTGTGTTCTACCAATGCAAGCTTGTATTGAAGAACCTGTGCTAAAATAGAGTTGGAATGAGTACAGCCTAATTTGCTTTGGTTCACCTGCAAAAAATGTTTCTATTGAAGGCTTTCTCCTCTAGAGCATGGGGGAAAGTTTAGTGATAAACCCTGATTGTTTAGTAATTTTCTGCTTATTAATTCATAGAAGTCAATTCCGTTTTTAAAGGAGACAGCAATAGTTTATTTCGTGATTTTTACAAAAGTTTCTATTGATGATAACTTTACCCATTCCTTCTTTAAATGCGTGACTTCCTACAGTCTAGATGATTAATGCTTACCTCTCAAGTAATCTTATGGCTTTGGGTAAACTGATACTGGACTTGGAGTTTCCCTTCGCATCTAGCTAGTTACCATTGCTTAGGGCAGGCAATCTGACCTGTTCCAAAACTGAGTGGTGAGCTGCAGTTTGACAGTTAGACTTGTCAGGGAAAACATGCTTTATGTCCAGCTTCTTAGACAATGACAGGTTGGTTTATGTTCTCCCCCTCACCCTATAGTGCATTATGTAATGTTGTAGTATTACCTTCCATTCCTCATACGATTATTTTCTGGCTTCAGCAACACAAAGGGTTTTTGTGGTGACTTTAAGAGTGCCTGATTGAAGTTAGTTAGATTTGTGGCATCTGTTAAAACTAAGTCGCAGTCATTGGCTAGCAGCACTCGATGTGTCAGAAATTATGACCCTGAACCTTCAGCTGTTAGCTAGGACTTCAGCAAGCATTATGTGTGTGATAATGAGTACTAAATAAAAAAGTAATTAGTCTTTCCTGAATTTTGTTTATGAAAAGGACTGCATGGAGGAACCTGATTTGATCCTGCAGGCTTTCATTTCTGTTTTTCTTAATGCTGTTTGGTGTTTTCTTTTCATTATCTAAATCATAGCTGTTGAGGTGAAAAAAACCAATATAATTTACTTGTATCACATCAATTGCCTAGATCCCAGGAAGGTCTACATTAGATTTTTCTTTTACATTACAGCTAAAATGCCATTCGGTAGATTTGACTCAAGCTTTTCTATATTTCTTTCTTGTTCTTCATTTTACTGTAAGTTATATTCAGATTAAATCTACTTTGAGGAATGTGGAAGATGTTAATTTCCAAAATAATGGGGCTGTTGAACCATTTAGGCGTGGTAGTGGGTATTATTAAATTAATTTTGGTAATATTTCTAATGTGATGAAAATATGCTACTTTCTGTAAGGCTTCATTTTCAACTTCATGATAGCAAATCTGCAATAAGTTTTAATGTTCTTGGGCCATTTAGATTATCTCTTGATGGAACTGACTAATAGATAAAACTGTCTATCAGGAAGACTGGGAATCTTAGCACTTGCTCCATCTTCTATGTTTAGGCATAAAACAAATTCTGATTTTTTTATCGCAGCGTATTGGAAGAAGGGGTTAGAGGAAATAATATAATGCAGAGACATCCTGTGTCTTTCCTGTATTGTATGGAAACAATAAGAGCATGTTCTGACTATACGGTCTCAATAGTGCCAAGCAGGGTTTAGAACAGGAAGGAATGGAGAAGAAAATCAGGATGACTAAGGGGGCTTGAGCACCTCCCATACAAAGACAGTCTGAGAAAATTGGGACTGTTCAGCCTTGAGAAGAAAAGACTGCGTGGTCATGCAGTATCATAGCAGCCTTCCAGTATCTGAAAGGGCCACAAGGTTGACGGGCAGGGAACCCTCATCAGGGACTGTAGCAATAGGAGAAAGGGTAATTGGTTTAAACTTCAGCAGGGGAGATTTGGGTTAGATACAAGGAAGAAATTCTTTACTGTGAGAGTGATGAGGCACTGGAACAGGTTACCTAAGGGAGTTGTGAATGCCCCATCCCTGGAATTGTTCAAGGCCAGGCTGGATGGGGCTTTGAGCAACCTGGCCTAGTGGAAGATGTCCCTGCCCATGGCAGGGGAGTTGGAACTAGATGATCTTAAGGTCCTTTCAAACCCTAACTGTTCTATAATTCTATGATATTCATGTTCACTGAGTGAAATAAATACATGCTAACAGTTGAACTGGGATTTAGCAAAACTAAATTTCTGGTCTGGAGGATGTATGCATGTGTAGGGGTGACGACTTAGCCTGGTTTCCAAAGGAAGAAAATAAAGCTTACATAACTTTGCTGCTTGTTCCTGTGCCTGTCACACATTTTACCTCATTGTCAAATGTGTTTCAAGCTGGCCAGATGGGTGGTGATCTCAGTGGTCCTAAAATAGTCTACCACAGCCTTCAGCCAAGAGGACCTGTGCTCTCTTCGCTGGGACTTGTCTTTGACCCACCGGGATAGCAGAGGGGCAGAGGCACTTGCCTGTGGCCCCGGGCAGCTGCCATGTGGCTGGCCAGCTGGTGCCCAGGCGGGGCTGGATTAGCCCCAGGGTGCAGTACTTACTCTCTACCCCAGCTATCAGGTCAAATTAACCTCGATAGGTGTCCCCTACCAGTTTTTAAGCGTTGGGGTGGGGGGAGGTTGGCAGGTGCACACAGAGAAGACTCTGTCTATGTTTGTGGCTGTTCGCCTGGGCTTCGTCATCAGAGGAGTTTGGATGATTGCTGCTGACAGGGGGACTTTAGGCTGGACACCGTATTCAGACCCATCCTATGAGGATGCTATGACAAGCGTTAGTGGTTTCTGACTTCATCCTCTGCCGGACAGAGCATCCTGTTTTCCAGCCAAATCAGTCACTCGGGAAGGGCTGCTGCTTGCCTAGAGCCTGGATGTTGCAGAGAGGCTGCCACAGCTTATCTGACTTTCTGACTGCTTCCCTGGCAGCTCATCTAGGCAGACATCAGTGAAACAGCCAGGAAAAGCCTTCAGCAGATTGAAGATGACTAGGGCTCTGGGGGTAGAGGTGAGAAGGATGGGTGCCTGAGTGGCAGGCTCCTCAGTCCTCCCACATAAGGTTTGATTTTAATGAAAACTTATTGAGAGCTCAGGGAAAAAGCTATTTCTACTGTGCAGAAAGAGTGGGGAGTTTTAAAGAAGACTCACTTGACTAGGCAAGGAACTGCTTTGGGAACTACAGCTCAGAAAGGCAGCATGCAAAACGTGGAGCATACAAAACCAGGGAGAGGTAATGGAGTAGGAATACAAAAATATAGCTTGGTCACATAGAAATTGAATCAAGAAGAAGAAGAAAAAAGACCAGGTAGAGTGAAAACTAGCTAAAGCAACAAGATTCTTTAAGGGATTATTAAAGTAGATTGATAGCAAGGGGAAGTTCAGGAAAGCTCTAAATTGATCAGTGAATAGGAGAGTCAGGCTGGAATATGGTGGTACAGAGAAACTGAAGCACTGAATGCTTTATTTGCCTCAGGGAAAATACTGTTTGCCTGCCTCTGTTTATGCCAGCATTTTTTGAGAAAGGCATAGCCAAGAGCTGGAGAGTGGTCAGGGGCCACTTGGGGAAGTTGGATGTATTCAGGTTAGTGGGGCTGGATGTGAGCTGCAGAGGGTGCTGAAAAAGCTGGCAGATGTGAAGACCACCAGAGAAGAACTGTGTTCTTGGGGGAAGTCCCTGGTGACTGAGAAGAGGCTGATGTTTTAGCCATCTCTAAGAAGGGCAAGAAGGAGCATCTGGGCAACTGTAGGCCGCTCAGCTTCCCCTCATGGCCTAGAAAGATCATGGAGTATATTCTCATTTCCAAACACACAAAGAACAAGAAGACAGAAACAGTCAGCCTGGATTTAGCAAGGGCAAATTGTACTTGACTCATGTTATTGCTGCCTTGGATTAAATTACTTCTATAGGGGTGAGGGAGAGCAGTAAATGCCTTGAATTCAGTAGGGCTTTTTTCAGTGTTTCCCATAGAGGTTTCATTTGGAAGCTGAAGAAGTATGGGCTAGGCAAATGGAATTTTAGATGGTTTGAAAATAAGCTGCTGAAAGGTTAGTGGTGCTTCACATCCAGCTGGTGGCCCTTAACAAGCAGGGTACTTTAGGAGGTGATACTGAGGCTGACACTGTTAGGGTTTTCATCAACATCCTGGGTCATGAAGCAAAATGCAGTCTGTGCAGATTTGCAGAGATGCTAAATTACATTGATAGACATGCTGGATGATAGAACTTCAGCCCAGGGAGAGCTCAAAAACCCTCTGAGGACTGGGGCAGCAGAAACCGCTTGGAAGTTGACTTCAGAGAAATACAAATTTCAGTACCTGGTGCCAATTAATCCCATGTGTTAGGCTGAATTGAGCATGAGCTATAAATATGCTCTCATTGCAAATAAGGCAAATCAGGCAACCGGGTTACGATAGAAGCAGCACTTCAAGGAAAGTTTTTATCCCCTTCGCTTAGTGTTTGTGAGACTGCCCGGAATACTCTGTTCAGTTTTTTGAGCCCTTTTGGAGATTTTCATCTGCAGGGGCAGAGCAGCACTGGAAGATATTGCCCACAGAGGTGGTTTTAGTCTCCATCCTCAGAGGATTTTGAGACTGATTTGGACAGAGACGTGGCTGAATTATCTGCTGTTAGCAACAGTTCCCACTTGGGCAGCAGTTTGGGCAGAAATTTGTCCCAGCCAGCATTTATTTGATTCTATGAAGTGTCAGAGACACAGGGTATCTAGAGCCAGTTTGGTTTCAGGTACGATGCAAAAAGCAGAATGATTTAATGGATCACTTGGTGGGGTTTTTTTAATATGTTGTCATCATCCTAGACTTCACAGATGACTGGCAAAAGAGCTTCTTCACTCTGGATTTTTTAAAATGCTTTATGTACAAATGAATGCTTACTCTGTCAGTATCAATATGCGCCTCCTGTAGGAGTGTATTTTTGGTCTTAGGGAACTAAGCTTTGCATGTGGATCTCTACTCACTGTTATCGCTTTAACTGAAATAAAGTAGCTGAGTAATTTTACACCTGAGCTATAATTTGAAAAGTTTACAATCCCTGTTGGAGACGTGGGTAGTTTTAGCACAGGTAGTTTGAAAAGCTGCAAGTGTTGCCCATGTGTTCTAAGCTCATCTTTTCTGTCAGCATAGATTAGATAAAGGTCTAAAGTACTGAAA
>NW_009926221.1:5804-22064 GCF_000696875.1 Nestor notabilis
TTTGATAAGTACTGCCAGGATTCAAGGAACTTGGTGAAAACACATGTAATTCCAAGCTTGACTGAATTTACTGTGCTGCTACTTAGTCTCACTGTCTGCTGCGAAGAGAGCATTTTGGTTCCATTGAATGATGGTCAGTAGCAGTATTTTTATATACTTTATTTTCAGGAGACTAAGGAGATAGTCTGAAAGTAAATGTATCACTGTCTTTTTGCCTGCACAGTGTGCTCTCTGCGTGTGTGGTTGCATGTTTATACTCAAATTTTTAGTGCCTTGCTTATTTTTCTTTCTAACTCCTGCTCATATCTTCACAAAAACCTCTCTTCATGCACATGAAACAATTGGGTATATACCGGTACAATGTGAAAGTAATTAAAAGAGATTTTTTGCTATTTCTTTAAGATATTAAACAAACTGCAGAACTTCTTATCAGTTGATCAGACTTGTTTAATCTCATCATGATGTATGGAGCCTATTTACTGCTGTAGCTTTCATTAGTGTTTATGCAAATTTGTATTAAATCCCATCAATAATAATACTGGGCAGTGACATTGCTTGGAATTTTCTAAAGCCATTTTTAATAGCTGAGGAATGAGGTTTGTCTGAAATACTCATTTTAGGGTATGCCTAAACTGTAGTTGTACCTTTTTTGAATGTCATGGAATTACTCAGCTTGGTCGACCATAATAGAATCATAGCATGGCTTGAGTTGGAAAGACCTTAAAGATCACCCAGTTCAACCCGCCTGCCATGGGCAGGGACACCTTCCACTAGACCAGGTTGCTTAAAGCCACATCCAACCTGGCCTTCAACAATTGCAGGGATGGGGCAGCCACAACTTCTCTGGACAGCCTATTCCAGTGCCTCACCACATTCATAGTAAAGAACTTCTTCTTAATATCTAAACTAAATCTCCCCTCGATCAGTTTAAAGCCATCCCTCCTTGTCCTGTCACTATACATCCTTGCGAAAAGTCCCTCTCCAGATTTCTTGTAGGCCCCTTTAAGTACTGGAAGACCCCCATACGGTCTCCCCTGAGCCTTCTCTTAGTGCAGTTTGATGCAAAATCATATGCTGATACCATTTATGTGGTTAATGTTGCAGGTATGGAGTTACCATAGGGGCTAAAGGCGCATATGAGTGATGTAGCAAGAAGCCTGGAAGTGCAGGGATGTAGTAGTTGCATAAACTCTGCATGTGCAGTATATACACTTGGATTGGAAGGTGTGATGTGTATGCATGGAGCAGATACACTATGGAACTCTGTAGTTAACACGAGGAGTTGGGAAGAGTTTTCTTTTCTTGGTCTTTGCTTCTAGAACACTGAAGGGGAATGTGGAGTATGGGAATACACTGCTCGCAGGTGGTTCTGCTGTACCACTCATCTTTGCACCATGGGACCAAAGCTGTGCCTGTCTGGGAAGTGTTTCTATCTTGAGTGTATCTGCATGAAGCATAATTATCCTTTTGAATGCAGGATTGATATTCCTAAAATAGACTCAGGATCTGACCTGAAAGTTAACTGGAAATTATAAATGTATGTGCTCAGATGTATTATTGATGCATGACGACTGAAGTCCAAAACAGCTGCAAAGCATAATGTTTTAACTTGTCTCTGTTTATTTTTTGAGCTGTGTGCCTAATGGGAGAATTTCTAATGCTGACACGGCAGCTCAGAGGGTGTGTTACTAATATTCTTGATCGCTCTGCTCCTGTGGCCAAGATGACTGACACCTTGCACACATTTCAGTGGTGATTTGTGTAATTTTGGTGTAATTTATTTTATGAATTGATATATTTTGCAAAGCTAAAAATTGTCAGATAACCATTTTGGGTTGTTGCTTTTTAATTGCTATGCTTTCTTGTGTAGCAAGCTGAGAGCACTGTCAAGTCTGAAAATTAGGGTCATCAATCTGCTTTGTGGAAGTCCCTTCTGAAAGCCTATTTTTTTTTCAGTTGCTCATATTTCAAATGTAAACAAAAATTAAAACATTATCTTATATTCTGTAGTACCAAACCAAAATTAATTGTATAAAGATTGGTATTTGAATGCTGGCTCATTTTACTGGGCAGAGGATGATCGTTATGCTGGGGTAGCCACTGGATGCCTTGTGCCCTGGTTTTCTCATATTTTGCTGAATGAAAAGCACAGCTGTAAGAAGCAACAGTCTTTGAAAATTTCCTCAAAAACATCTGGAGGATAAGAATGCAGAGGTGAAAAGAGCAGTTTTTAAGCACATATGAGGAACTGGGTTGCTGCATGATGACTTCTACAAACCAGCAATAAAAAACCATGTATTTGTACTCTCCTGTCTCCTTCGGTTACACACATCAGTGTTGAGTTAGCAGCTTTTAGTAATGCCACTTACTACATTTTAAAGACATATAAAATTGAGTGCATGTGTGGATAGGTTGGTGTAGCTTGTAAGTTTATAGTAATATTAAACTCTTTAGAAAATAGTGGTTTGGTTTGGGTTTGGTTGTTTGGTTTTTTTTTTCTTCCTGCAAGGTACAGAAGATCTTCCTTCTTTTGTCTAGTCTAGTTCAGCTATTTTACCTTTCCTTCCTTCGTTAATCAATGAGTATGGAAAAAGCCTGATTATTTCAGTGAGCAAGTTCTGACTAAATCCTGTGATGCAGAACAGCATGTGAAGCTGCTTGTGCCCATCCATTACCCAGGCCTGCAAAAGGAAAGGAGAAAAAAAAAAAAGCCTATATATCATGGATTATATTTTGCTTCAGGCATTCTCTGACCTACTGTATTATGATTTGGCAGCTACATAAAAAAATTAAAAGCTATTTGGGTTCTTACCAAATAGATTATATAAAAATAGAAAATACCAGTAATTCAGGCTGTGGAATAGCTTTAGATGGATGATTATTCTGAAGATTTTAATAGTCCAATAAGAACCTAATCTAATTGCATGTTGAAATGAAGTTAAATATTTTCCAAATAGATTAGAGAAAGGGAATTGCATTTTGGCAGTGTGGTACAACACCCTTCTTTCTCATTGAGCACACATATTTAAAACCTATGTAATTTTGACTAAACAAATGCCTCCCAAAGGAAACAAATATAACCAAATGATGATGATATCCACATTGCCCACTTAGGAAGAGGATCACCGACTGTTATGCACTGTCTCTTTGGTGTAGCTGTAAGAGTCAGCTACCTCTTCATTTCCCTGTTGCGGAATCTGCAGGACATCTGCTGGGTAAAGGCAAGTCCTTAAGAGGGCCTAACTATAAGAAGGGCTGGGGAGTGCATTTAGGACAGTTGTTCAAACACTGGCTGGTCTCTGCAGTACGAGGCTGGAGTCACTAAGGACAGTCCCTGGAGTCTATTTTGCTAGTTGATGGAGCCTCCAAAGCAATTTGGTGCCTGTGAAGCAGATCCTGAAGGACAGAATGCTTCAAGGGCTGTCAGGGATTAATCCTTCCTCTCTTCAGACCCTAAATGAAGAGGACTGGAAGCAGCAATTCAGGTCAGAGCTTTTTGGTGGCAAGAAAAGACTCAGATACAGCATTTGACTTCCAGATAGATAGGATCTCTGATCTTGTCACTTCCTCGGCTATTTTAGTTCAGTACCTGAAGGTAACACTTTTGACCTGTGGGAGTGAGGCACACCCCACCTCGGATGAGCGTATGTGCTGGCCACCTAGCTTGTCATTTAAATTAGGCAAGTGACTCAACAACTGAACGGGGGCAAAACCAAGATACTCCAAGGTAGTATGCAGAATTAGATGCTTTACAGCTCTCAAGTGTGTTGCCCTCTCCACATCTCTCCAAGAGCAACTGTAAAATAAATATCTGTGCTTATCTGGATGGTTGACTGACTGATGAAAGATTTTATTTTGAACAGGGGAAAACTAAGCCTTTCTCCCATATGAGTATGGAGTACAAGCTAGGATGTGGTTGGGGGAGAAACTACAGCAAGAGTGATTGCAACCTTCCCTCTGCTTTTGAATGACACTCTCCTGATCCTTTGCTTCTGGTTTATTTTTATGTTACTTCACTTTGCATAAGCATGTTGTAGTTTACACAGCAGGCATAGAAAGCTGTGTTTTGTTCTGTGCCTGAAATGGCCTAAGGGTGTGCTCTGACAAGATGCTGAGAAGAGCTACTCCACATGCAGGGGGTGCAGGAACAGTCTCTTCCATCGTCAGTGGAGCTGGTTTCTTGCTTTCATGCAAGGCACTGACTGAGCTCCAAAAGTGCCATGAACACTGTAGGACTTCTGATGAGTGAATTTGTGAACTCCTCTGACACCAGTTTTCTGAAGTTGGCATGAGAAGAATTGCTGAAATGGAGCACGAACATTTCAGGCAGGGAGATGTGAGCAGGAACGGTGATGGAATAATTCTCTTCAGATGCCCAATTTTTTTGCATTAAAAACTTGGTAATTTAAAAGATCTACGACCTCAAGGGATTAGTTAAATGTACTGTATTACCATGCTCTTTAAATACTAACATAAAGAAAAGTCTTTTCTCTATGCTTTATGCTGTGCTACTTTCAAAGAGAAAGGGTGGAGGGTGAAGAAAAAGATGTAGAATAACAAGGAAAAAAAAAGTCTTGAAAGCATTGTATCTTTTTTTTCCTAAATGATGGGATGGTGTCTTTGCAAATGATTCCTTTAAATACTTGGTTATTGTAGTTTTCCACATAGATTATCTTCCATTAAAAGAAGCAAAAAGAAAAACCAAAGAATGAAAACAAAACTTCTAACAACTTCGGATATATTTGTGAGGAATAGTGAACTTGGGAAGAATGATTCCTGGGAAAAGTTCACTATTTCTCACAAATATATCCAAAGTTGTTAGAAGTTTTGTTTTCATTCTTTTCCTGGGAAAAGAATCATATTAATTCTATTACTATAATTATATTAATAATGGCAGCAGTAATGGATGTTAGTTTCGCTCGAGTTAAGTGTGCTCTTATTTTTACATATGTTGGTAATCTTAAAAATTAAAAGGTTTTTTTTTTCCCTTCCAGGAAGTTTGGTAACTTAGAAAAGTCTTTGCATTGACCACAAACTACGGATTTCAAAGGGGATTCTTTCCTGCCCATCTCATCTTTCCATTTTCATCATGACCTCACTGGCTAAATAAAAAATTAAAAAACCCAACAATACAAAACCAACGTGCTTTGTATTTAGTGGTTAATAGAAACTGCCTACTCAAGCTACTTTTGATTACTTCAAGGTTAAAAAATAAGTTTAGCTAATTTTCTAGGAGCCCCATCTTCTCCCTGTCCACTTCTAACAAAAAAAAACAAACATGCAGAAATCAAAGTTACACTTAAGTTCAGTATTAAAAATCAGGTCAAAGTGATTTGATACTTTTTCTATTTTGAATGGACTCTTTTTCAGTATTTTTTCAAAATCTTGCTTGGAGAAACATATTTTTCTGAAACTTCATTTTTTTATTGGTTTGGTTTTTTTTTTTGTTTATCTTACCTTAATCCTGGAAAATAAAATGAAATTAATAACATGATTAACTTCATTTTCATTTTTTCTTTTCTATTTTACCAGTATTCTAAGCTTCTAGCTAGTGAAACAGTATCTGTTGCCCAAAAACTGGAATGAAAAAGAATAAAATGGTGGAGAGAAGAATGATGAAACCCTTCTTTGCTTTACATGACCAAAGGAAAAATTACAACTTTCTTCTTTTCAGTGGTTAGCTAGAAGCTTTTCTGAAATCTGCTTGTGTAGGATCTACTATATATAATAAAAATTTTAGCCGAGGGAATTGAGAAGGAAGATTCAAAGAGGATCTTTTAGTCTGCAGTTTTATGCTGTAACTGAATCCTGAGTTATGTATTACATATGTAAGTTTTATATTACTAAGGGGCTTTTATGTTTGTTTCAGTGATGTCCTCTGTAAAAAACAGTAAAATAGATGCACTTTTCTGAGTTAGTAATATTTCTATATGCACGCAGTGTAGATGGTGGTGTTTATGACACTATGAAGGTATGTTTTACCGCTGAACTATGAAAAGTAAGAAAACCATTACCTTCAATGTGTTTGACTGGTGCACCTACTGAAATGCTTCTATTCAGCATATACCAAAGGTATTTCAATGAGTTTATTAATATAGCAGAATAATGTTATTAATACTAATTTAAAAAACATGTTTTCATACTAGCTGTCAGTAAGCGTCATTAATCTCAGCATCTAAATATTCAAGTGTCTGTGTTATCAGTCTGTTCTCATGTTTAGAATTACTTCTGTTGAAGAATTAGTAATTAAAGCTAATACCTTTTATTAAGTACTAAGGAGTCGGAGTATGTCACTGTAAAGTAAAGCTGCACGGAGTAGAGGAATTATCAAAAATATTGATTGGCATCTGTTGTTCTATTTTAGCCATATTTATGTTCTGCAACTTCTGTGCTTTCAATTATTAAGAAACAATATATCACAGTTAAACTACCTGCACCTAAATTGTGGATCTTTAAAACTGCTTTTATTTTATTCTTTTCCCATGGCTTCATGAAGAATGAACTCATTTGGCTAAGATTTGCGTGGTTAAAATTTCAGTTTTGGCTACGTCTTTAATTTTTTTAACGGAACATTTAAGCTCTAACATTACTCTTGGTTTAGAAATTTGCTAACTGCCCGCTGCTGCAGGTGACTCAGTTTTATTTCAGAATTCAATAGTACACATTTCTGTCCAGTTTTAGTAATACTCTCAGTGATTAGTTGGGTGTATATTCTGGCTTAGGAGACCCGTCTGAGGAGATTTGTTTTCCTTTGTTGAAGGGAGAACTTCATACACAGCTACAGCATGTAAAACCATAGCTGGCAAGTGGCTGAAGAGTGATCCTGCTCTCCAAAGTTAGCTCCAGCTTTTTGGAAGAGATTTCAGGAAGGTATTTCCTCTTGAAGAGGGAGAGAGGGGTAGAAAATGGCGGCAAGATTTTTGATATTCTTTCTCAGTCTCTTACGACAAGTGGTGTTCCTGCTGTCACTGGTGGCCAAGTATTTAGCAGAATTTCTGACTGCAGGCTCAAGAAACATCTTGCAAAACATCCACTGAGATCTTTAAAAATTCTCTGGTGCTAAGAAATATAGCAACAGAAGTTCAGATACAGACAAAAGATTCAATTAATTCTAGGCTGAATCCATCATGGATGCAAAAGTAAAAAAAAAAAAAAAAGCAAGCAAACAGAAAGCGAACATTCTTAACATTCCTGTGGAATTGGAAATGGTGAGGGATGAGCAAGTTTTTATCTTCTCTGCGGTTTACCTTCTGTTCTTACATTCTGTAGAAAAAAGCTCCCCAGCCCATAACCGAGGGCCAAGCAGGACTGAGAAGTTACTGAGAAGTTCCTCCGTAACTTATATACTAATGCAGATAGTCTGTGAACAGATGTGTATGGCATACCCATAGTAGTGCAGTTGTGGGCTGTGGATTCCCACATGTTATTAAATAATGAAAAATGTATCAAATGTAAGTACTTAGATTTTTAAAGAAATAAGATACTTCTGTTTTTACTTTAAAACAGAAGCGGTAACCCAACCCATTAACTAGGCTACATGCACAGTAAAACCACACAAAAATTAGGAGTATGTTGTATGCAATTAGTACTTTTTCATGTCATTCTTCAAGAGTGACTAATTGAAGAAGAAATGCCCAACCCTACAAGATATCCAAAGTATTTCATGAACTCTGGCACTTAGCGCTTCAAGGGACTGCCATATGCTGTAGGAAGGAAATGTTAATGCATTTGGACATGCTTGATTACTGGTTTTGTTTAATGATATTCACATATATGTGAGAATAAAACAAGAAGAAAAATGCTTGTACTTGGGAATACTTTAAAAGATTTCTACTTTTAAAAGTTGCCTTTTAAAAGTTTTTGATGTTACAAACTTATGTTGAACAATCGGACCGAAACTACTTCTGTCTCCTTGGAAAAACACCTTTTTATATTCTTGAAAAGAAGAAAGAAGAAAAGTAAAAAAAAAAAATAAAAAAAAAATGCAAGCCCCAATTAGAAACCTAACAGAATACAAACTCCCTATATAAACTAAATGGATAGTTCTCTTCAGATAAGTTCAGGGTTTTTATATATTTACAAGAAAAGTATTGAAGAATCCCTAAATGACCTGTTGGCTTAAGTGCTGTTGTGTAGTGATATTTCTAATTTCTAAAATTCTATGTCACTCGTCTTGCCTTCTGACATTTGAGTTTCCTTTTTTGGGGGCCATGGAAATTGAATGTTTTCCTTTAACTTCCTTGTAAGAAAGTGGAGAGGAGTGCATTGAAGGCTAGCATGCTTGAGAGCACTGCGAGCAGTTGTAGAGCAGCAATCAGTCTTGCATATTGCAGTATCTAAGTGGGTAATGGTGATTAATGTTCAGCGGGATGCTGTGTGCTATAGAAATTATGCCACTTCTCTTCAATCTGTATGCAGATAGAGTCCCATGAAAGCTGTGAGAAAATCAGCACGATTTGTTTTGGCACAGCCTTGTTAGCACCAGAATTTCTTACGTGCAGATTGTGTGCTGCTTACATGTTTTGTGTTTTTTTGTTTTGTTTTTGTTTTTGTGGGGTTTTTTTGTGGTTTTTGTTTGTTTGTTTGTTTGTTTGTTTTGGGGGTTTGGGTTGGGTTTTTTTTGTTTTGTTTTGTTTTTAGTATGGAGTGGAGGGAGCTGGAAAACTGCTGCTCCTCTGTGGTTTAATTCCCAAGCAAAATATAACTTGGTCACATTTGAAGATGACTCATTTGAAAGGAGGGAAATGTATGAATGGTCTATTGGTTAAGGGTTTTTTTTTAAACATACCTGTATGCATATAGTGCTCTCTAGTATAATGCGAGGAAGAAATTTTTTATGAGGGTGGTAACATACTGGCACAGGTTGCCCGGAGAGGTGGTGGATGCTCCATCCCTGGAGACATTCAAGGCCAGGCTCGATGTGGTTCTGAGCAACCTGATCTAGTTGAAGATGTCCCTGCTTATTGTAGGAGGGTTGGACTTAGATGACCTTTGAAGCTCCCTTCTAACACAAAATGTTTTATGATTCTATGATTCTATATTATGCAATTGCCCAGCTTGCAGCAACTCAGCAAAGATAGTTTAGTTGTTGGTAAAGCTTGGGTGTCCCAAGAAATATGCTGTTAGGTAGTCTTTGCTGAGGGCAGCTTGTTATCACCGGTGTTGCAGAACATAAGAAGTCCCTCATGGGACTTGATTAGCTGTCATTGTGCCATCTAGGGCAGACTGTTGAACCTGGTGGCCTTGGCATCTCAGCACTCTGGTTGCAATCAGACCTGTGCTTTTGCACAGCAGACACAATTATCCCTGTTTTGGTGTGAAAGAGGTTGAGCACTCTTATTTTATTCACAATATGAAGCCCGAAGGGACCTTTAGACCTTATGTTTTGATCTCCTGCTTTCTGCAGGCTGTTTAAACAGGCTGTTCCCTGATTGCAACCCCTGACATGTATGACTGCAACCTCTCTGTTGCAGAAGCGTATTTGTCCTCTACATCTATGGGAGATGCCACAGTTCTTCCTATGCTTTCATTTTTCAGAAGAATGTGAATACTTTCGCTCCTTCCTTTATATGAATTTGTTTGATGAGAAATTTTGGCTCTTCTTCTTGTCTTGCACTGTGAGATTGATAAGTCCTTTCGATACCTGCTATTACTTCTTTGCGCTTGAGTCATGTACCACTGCCTTTTGTTGTTGAATCCAGTTACGGTGTCCAAGTCTCATGTACCAGCTTCATACCTCTTTTCTTTGGATACTGTTTATGGCTCTCTGCTGTGCCCGTTGGATATGGACACACAAGCTAAGCCCTGTATTTCAGCACTGACCTGCACAATTCTCCCTGCAGCTCTCTCTTCAGTATCTGTGTACCTGGGCCTTGCAGTTGATGCTCATGGACTCATTTTGTCGGAAGGCTCCTGTTTGGCCTCTGTGCTGCTGCCATTAGTGCCCACAGAAGGCTTTTTTCCGTAACTGTCCCATATGTTAGTCTTTAATTCCCCATCCACAGATGCACTGGCTTGTGTACATAACCTGAGAGTTCAGTCAACTGTTTAAAAAGCTTTGTTTGAATGGCCAGTATCCCTAAGCAACGCAGATTTCTTGATATGACTTCCTTTTCCTTCTCATTTTTGCTACTCCATCCATTGCTTTCTCATCCTAAGTTTTCATCAAACAGTTATACCTTTAGAACTGTGAGATACCTGTGCTTGAAACACATTATGATATAAAATAGGCATTGAAACAGTTCTTTTATTGTTTTGTTCCTATGGAACCCAGTCAGTGCTGAAGGAGTAAGATGGTGGTTCAGTGATTAATTTGGCTTTATTTTCATAGTGAACGCCTAAGTGAAACCAACCTGGAGGTCGCTACCTTTTGGCAAAGAAGCATAAAGCAGAAAGTTAATTCTCTTGTATACACACATTTATGCCTCCGCAATTAGAGTTTTGTGCAGATTTCAATGGTAATTTTTAGCCAGAATTTTAAATGTTTTAAGATTTTAGATTTTTTGTAAACGAAAGCTACATGCTATCAAATAAATAAGGATTTTCCAAAGTAAGTCAACATTTTGACTGGTGGACTTATGAAAATAGAAACTCATTTCAGGCTTCTGTTAATGGGAACAATATAATTAAAAATAAATGAGCCTATTCTTTTTTTATTAGTTCAACATGGTATATTTTTAGTTTCCTGTATTTAAGTACTTCAGTGTTTCTCTTTGTAGAAAATGTCAACAGCACACTAATTAATTGTTCTACTGAGTAAAGAAGAGCAGGCTTTTTATATATGATTAGCACCAAACTGCTACTGTATATATTTACAGAAAATCAATCAGAAAAATTTAGCTAGAACCTTGTCACTTCGCAAAACGTAATTTTCACCAATCAAAATGCCAACTTGAATGTGTGTAAGACTAGATATGTCAGACCATAGAGTTAATTATGCTAATATAAATCACAGAGTAATAATTATGTTACTTATATAAAATGCCTGATAAAATAAGTTAGACAGACTTTTTCTGTTGTGGTTTTTGGTTTTTTTTTTTTTTGTGGGGGAGAATGGTGGTGTTTGTTTGTTTTTAATAGTAATCTGTATAATTTGGCTTTATTTGAAAAAGTGATGACTTCCAAGAACTCTTTCTTTTTAAAACCATATTTACCTGTTCAGTGTTCTCAAAGTGCACTTGAGAGGCTCAACTTCAGTATTCGTCTGTTCTGTGTCAGCATCTCCTTTTCAGTAAGGGAAATCTTAAAGGCCTTCTAGATATTTCTGTGTAAAGCACACTCATGTTGTGACTGTTAAGCTTTGTCCTCTTGTAGCTTAAAATATTTGTTAATGTGGTTTTATTTTGTTTTTATTTGTTTTCTGCCAGAATTTGTGCAGTATATAGAAAACATACATTTTGTCACTGAAAGCCTTTAGTTCACAGTGCAGTACATTTCCTCCTCACATGCATCTTTCCGTGTCTGAAGACTGGGAAGTTTTCTCTTCGGAGGTGGATGCCCTGGGCTCAGCACCCAAAACCAGCAGGGAGGCAGGAGCTCACTGCAGCTGACACAACCATCCACGTTGCCCTGTCCAAGCAACAGTGGTTTGGCCAGCACAGCTTCAAAATTTCTCTCATTTCCCTTATGGCCAGAGACATCCTGGTGGGACGGGACATGGTCCTCTTTCCTCTCAAAGCAGGGCCAGCTCTGGTATCAGACTGGGCTGGCCAGGGCTTGGACCAGTTGAAGCTTGGAATCCTCCAAGAGTGGAGATGACACAGCCTTTTGGGGAGACTTTTTCCACTGCCTCACTCGTATCACAGGGAGACAGTTTCTTCCCTGCGTTGGGGTCCAGAACTGGATGCAGCATCTAGATGTGGTCTAATGTGTGCCATACAGAGGGGGACAATCCATTCTTTTGATCTCTAGGCTATACCCCTGTTCATACTTCTCAGGAGCTGCAGGATGCCTTCGCTACCAAGACAAAGGTGCACATCATCACCTCCTTCAGGTCACTGCTAAAGATGTTAAAGTGAACAGGTCTCAGGACAGACAGACCTCTGCAGTTCTCCACTTGGTGGTGGTCTCTGGGTAGGCTACAATGAACTCTGAGCCTGACCATCCAACCAGATTCTTACCTCTTCAGTTGTGCACCAGTCTTCTCTCTTTCTCTGCCCTCTCTCTGGATATTGTTAGTAGTAATTATAGTTGTACTGATTTCCCCCCCACACACTTTTTTTCCAGTAGTGACCCTCTATACACAAGGCAGACAGAATGGGAGTGACGTAGTAACCCAGCAAGATTTACTCCAGGGTTTTTTTCTATAATGTGACTCCCATGCTTGCCTTTCTCAAAACATGAACTGTTAGTTGCTGTAAGGTAGGATAATTAAATTCTTTCTGGATAGGACAGATCACTGTGATCACTCTATGAGGTTCTGCATAGCTACTTGGGCTACAACGGAGTTTAACAGCCTTTATCTCCACAGTGTATTCTTTTGAGTAGATACCAGTCAGGCTTTACTGAATTGCTACTTGTTTTTCATTTTTCTTGGTTATCTACTCTGTGTTTTGTGCTAAGGAGACGGAGAAAGCTGTGAAAGGCTCTAGGATGACATGAACTTACACATGAACTTGAGAGAAATGTTGTAATTTCTGTTTTTTGACACTACAGACTATAATGAGAGTTGTGTGCTACTGACACAGTGCCTTTGAAAAGGTGAGGAAAGGATGTATTTGGTCCTGTTTCTCTCTTTAATACCTATTATGGTTATAGCATTGGTATAAAAAAATAATAATGGTTGTGCTCTTGTTTCATTATTTCTGGTTCTCATTTCTTGAGGAATGACTGAATATAAAAACACTCTTATTCCATTACAAGAAGTAATGGCAATAATTTTCTCTACTGTAGAAGTCAGAAAATTTTTATTATGAAAACAAAGAGAAAAAGGACCCCTAATTTTTGTACAGTGGTAAATGTTGAATAAGGGTTAGATTTATACCAGGTTAAATAATTCTGTAAACATATTAGCTATGAGGATATATGCAGGGAAATGGTCTTGCTCAATTTAAGAGGAGTGGAGACTCCAGGAGGAGCTACCAGCAGCCTTCCAGTGCTTAAGTTATGAAGAAGACAGAACTGAGCCTTTTATTGATGCATGTAACTGGAGAATGAGAGATTATAGTAATAAATTAAAGATGGGGAGGTTCAGACTGGATATAAGGAAAGAAAGCTTTATTGTGAGGATAATTAAAACAGTGGAGCTGGTTGCCCAGAGGCTGTTCAGTTTCCATCCCTTGATGTGTTCAAGACTAAACAGGAGAAGCCCTGAGGAAGTTCTGACCTTACCTTAACCAGTAGGTTGAAATAGAGACTTCTGTACATCCCTTACAACCTGAAATACTTTTCTGATTGGGATAAATGTGTTCTTATGTGAGAATCAAAAGACCTGACTATAAACTGCACGGGCATTTGGCTTGAATGAGGTCTGCAGTCTATACCCTTTGAAAAGGCCAATTCCTCCAAAGCTTTTCGTCATCTTTTCCTCCATGTTTAATAGATGCCATTTTCTACCAAACTGGGTGTAATTAGGTTCTGATTTTTAATGCATTAAAAAATAAAAATGAACCTCAGGGTCAGAATTTGATTCTGCCTCACCAAAGGGTCATGGTAGTTCAGCTGAAACCCATCTGGTACCAGAGATTAAAACTGGGGTTGCTATTTTACTCATGAGTTCCCAAAAAAGTTAGACCTGTGTGTGATTTCTGGGCAGTGGAGAGAGGCAGCACCTGGGTGGCCAGAGCAGGACAGCAGTATCATGTTGGGACTTTGCTGAAAATGTAGCAAGAAAAGCTTGGGGCTTGGGGGTTTTGGTGTGGTGGAGAAGCTCTGGTAGGAGGGCACGTGGGACAGTCTGAGTGGGAAAGAGAGGTGATGGGTCATTTGGGGGTTGGAAGCTCAGACAGAAGTGCCTGGGGACCTGGGGAGATGTTAGGAGCAGTAGGTAAGAGAGGACACCTGGGAGGAGAGGCTCTGGAGCAGGATGGATTGAGAAAAAGGAAGGCAGAGACACTGAGGGAGGGGAGGGCTCTGAACCACAGAATTGGGTCATTGGGTATGCATTCCCGCAGCATCTCTGGGGAGGGTGTGATGCATAAGCAGGAAACGTTTCTCCTCCCTCCCTTTATTTTGCCCCTTTGAAAAAATAAAAAATTATTTGGTTTTACTTGAGATACTTTAGATAGAAGGGTGCCAGCCTTAAAGATAGGAAGTCCTGCAACATTAAGTAACTTAACACCAACAACTTCAAACCGGCTTTACAGCTAAGTACTTTAGGATTTAGTTGAACTGAGTGAATTTGTGGAAGTAAATTATGCTGAGACCTGTGGCTGCTCAATATTGGCACTGATTTACTTACATAGATCTTAAATTGTTACGTAATGATTAGCCTTAATGTATAATATATAGCAAAACTATTATAAGGGATAATATTGTAAGGGATATTATTATAAGGGATAATTCCATATTGAATGCTGAAGCAGTTCATTTGCTTCTCAGCTGATATAAATTCCTGTAAATTCAGAAATCATTTTATGAGCTTTTTTCCATTGGTTTTACACTGATTGCATCTCCTTCTTCATATTAACCGTTTCACAAGTTGCTTTTTCACTTCTTTCTCAGGCTTCCTTTGTTGTTAATTTTAAGTACAGCTTTGAGCTCAATCACTTCTGCCAGTCTTTCTGCTTAATTTTTCCCTTCTTATTACTCTTCCCAGTGTCTAGAGATATGATGATAGCAAGGAATTTGGGTTTGTCATCATACAGAACAAAGAATTTGGCAACAGAAAACAAACCTCAGATGCCCTCATTGTCTGTGAAACTCGTGATTCTCAGGACTTGTATTGTAAAGGTATCATGGATCTGTCATTATTACTATTATTAATAATACATTCTTCTACTGATTTTCTGTCATAAGACAGGTTTCATCAGCTCTTTTTGTATCAATTTTTCATGCTGCATTCCATGTTGCAAGAGCCACTTTCTTCTTCTTTACAACTAATAATACCCGTTTTGGTTCAGATGCTTAAAGGAAATAGTCTTTTGCATCAGTGCTACCTATTAATTTGATTCCAAAATTACATACCTCTTAAAAGTAAAGCCTAACTTGCCCACTTAATGCACATGCTTAGTGAATATGAGGGAGTAATCGTGTAATTTGACATTTTACAAATTTGAGTCCTTGAAACACTTCTGTCTTTGTCTTGCAAACCTGGAGGTTTATAGATTGAAGGAGTTAATGGTGGTGGGAAAAGTATGTTTTGGGAGAAATTGCATGATTGGAACCCAGTGTTAACCCTGTTTAGGTGAGGACACTTGGCCTGAATTATGGTTTCCTTGTTTGTGTTGCAACCAGTCTGTGTCCTCGCTCGGATTTTTTTGCAGGCAGTGTCTTCACCCTACTGACTTTTGAATACCCCCCTGAACTGAGTGGGTCAGGATCTTCAAGGAGGGCAGGGCAGCCTCCTCAGTTGTGCTACTGCAGGTGATCAGCAGCGCTTTGCTTGACAGGGGCCAAATGTGCAAGTAGTTAACAGTGAAATAGGTTTGCATTTACATGTGCTCTCAAAACACCAGACTGCTTTAAACTGATGTTAGATCTGACAAATTTTAGGTTTCCCATAGTGTGAAGCAGTTCAAAACAGGGAATCATGTCTTTGCAATCTGGTTAGGAGCATCATGGTGCTGTCTTCATGCTATTGTATTGATTTTACTGGCACATAAGGTTTTCTTTGGTTTATGAGCGAACACATTTCCTTTGAACTATGTAAAAGCTTACTCCGTGGTTTCTAGTTAAAAGACTACCCAGCTGCCTTTTCAGATTATTTTTTTCCCCCATAGCTGTGTGAATTGCTCTGAGGAAAATCTAAATGAGTTTTGAATAAGTTAAAAGCTTAAAGAAACACAGAAACATAGCTCGTAATTATAAAGCATTTGCAGGTCATAGAGAAGCTTGTTCCTGATCATCAAGTATTCTTGCCCAACATAGATGCAAATGTCTCATTACTTCCAAAATGATATTCCAGGAGACCCCAATGGATGGATAAGGAGCTGCTGAGGAAACTCAGAGGGAAAAAAAGAACCTTATAGAAGGTGGAAGTGAGGACAGGCAGCCTGGGAAGATTACAGGAGCATTGTCCGGGAAACCAGGGACCAGGTCAGGAAAGCTTAGAATTAAATCTGGCAAGAGACCTTAAAAATAACAAGAAAGGCTTCTATAGGT
>NW_009926222.1:0-213 GCF_000696875.1 Nestor notabilis
GATGCCGGGGCACGGAGCCCCACTTGTCCCGCTGCCCCTCGGAGGTGTCCCCGCCAGCCCCCCGCCAGCACGCCTGTCCCCGCGGCATGCACGCCATCGTCAGCTGCCTCCCCGGCCCTGCCTTCCAGAAGAGCACAGGCAAGGGCAGGATCAAGGGCTCCCCAGGAAAGGTGAGCCCCAGCACAACCCCATCCTGCTGATGGATGGTACCGG
>NW_009926222.1:564-1144 GCF_000696875.1 Nestor notabilis
CACCCTGGGGCTTCCAGACAGCTCCAGCCTGCACTGGGATGGGTCACCCCTTGCTGCTCCTACTATGGGCAGTCCCATTCCCATAGGGAACTTCCAGATAACAGGAAGGAGGGTGGGGGTCCTCCCTGCTCCAGGATGGGCACAGAGCACTGACCCTCCCTCTGCTTCAGGCCTGGGGCCCATCCACATGAGTAACATACAGTGCACTGGCCATGAGCACTCCCTGGGTGAGTGCCGCTTCCAGGATGCTGAGCAGAGTGGGTGCCGGCACGAGGCTGATGCTGCTGTCCGCTGCCACATCCCCAACACGGACTTCAAGAGCCAGGTGAGCCCCTGAGTCCTCCCCGGAGTCTGTGGAGCCCCGTGGGCCCTCCAAGCTCTGTGCTTGGTGTGGATGCTCAGAGCAGCATGCTGATGGGGGTCTGCAGGATGAGCCAATGTTTAAAGTGGTCCCATAAGGAAAGGAGGAAGAGGAAGGCAGAGATGTTCGGCTGGATGCATGGGGCTGCCTGCCCCATTGCAGCAACGGGTGGGAGGGCTGGGGGTCTGCCCCACGCTGTGGCTCAACCCCTCTTTATCC
>NW_009926223.1:0-25311 GCF_000696875.1 Nestor notabilis
CATCCCAAACCAGGCTGGGGTTCTGTGATTTAATGATACAGTCGGTACTGGGGATCTCCCAGTGCCCCTGGGCAGAGCACCATGGGCACATACGGAGCACAGCCCCATGTCAGGCATCATGCTGTTAGGTGGGTGGTCAGGCACCTACAGTGGAGCCTGGATATTGGTTTTCTCCTGGGAAGACAAGGATGGCTGGATGGTTAAAGGCCCTCGCTGCCTAAAAGCCTATCTGGAAGGTTGTCTGGGCAAGAGGAGGAATTGCTCTATCCCTTGGGAGGCTTTCCAAATGCCACTGCTCTGGCAGCAAGGTACGTGCTGAGGCAAGCAAAGCCACCAGCTTGTTTTGAACCACAACACACTTATTTCTTCTGATGCCCCTGCTTGCTAGGGCTATGAGAAAGTGTGTGATTGCTGCCTCTCCACCTTCCCCAGGTCATCTGTGATTTAGTTTCTATAGATGCTGTCACATTCCCTGTCCCACTGGGCATTTCTTTTCTGGACTTGAAGAGTCCTGGTAGTGATTTAACAGTTAATTATAGCCAGGAAATCTCTGCAACCATCTAACACCTTTTTCTCTCAAGTCCTATTTGTGGCATGTGTTACTTAAAGAATCCTGACTAGTAGTAGCCCTGGGCTATGTGCATTCCCAGTGTTTCAGTTCGGAACTGAGCTGCCCTTTGAAGGTGACTCCCACTGATTGTGTTGTTTCTGTCTCCATACTAGTTTTGATGTGTGGGGACCAGATTTCTCTCAGAGCTTCACTCCAGTTGCCTGTCACACATTCTCCAACCTCCCATGGGACCCAGAAGTCCATACTGGTGATGGACATACCAGTAAGGGACATACTGGTGAGGTCCTTTAGATAAAGTCAAACCACGTGTCAGGTGGGGACCGGACTAAAAACCAGACTAAATGTAGTTCAGGGGAAGCCCTTGAAGCACAGAGGCTGTGACCAAAGGAGTCTCAACTGGAAATGCTTTGATTGCCTGATCATGTCCGATTGAATCGTTGAATCCCAGGTTGGAAGGATGGCAGGGATCATCTGCTCCAACCTTTCCAGGCACAGCATGACCCAGACTGGGTGCCCAGCACCCTGTGCAGCCCAGTCTCAACAGTGTCCAACGCTGGGGAGTCACCACTTCCCTGGGGAGATTATTCCAGTGGCTGCTTGTTCTCAATGGGAAACATTCCCTCTTGTGTCCAGTGGGAATCTCCCCAGCAGTAACTTGTGCCCATCACCCCTCAGCTTTCCCATGGGACTCCTTGTCCAAAGGGAGTCTCCATCTCCTCTGCAGCCCCCCTTTGACTTCTGGCACAGATTGAGATGAGCTCTTGGGCAGAAGCTCTTCCCTGGGAGGGTGCTGAGGCGCTGGCACAGGGTGCCCAGAGAAGCTGTGGCTGCCCCATCCCTGGCAGTGTTCAAGGCCAGGTTGGACACAGGGGCTTGGAGCAACGTGCTCTAGTGGAAGGTGTCCCTGCCCGGGGCAGGGGTTGGAGCTGGAGGAGCTTTAAGGTCCCTTCATCCCAAACCTCTCTGGGATTCTGTGAGGAAGTAGTTTGTGCTCGATGTAGTGGTACGTAGGTAACATACAACGTGTGCAGACACGTGACGTGTTCGTGTGTGCAGCTTGAGATACACGTCTGAGTGCATCCTGCATCCACCACATCCTACACGGAAATAGCCTCCTGTGCTGAAGGGGATCCTTGTGGCAGCTCAAAAGCCAGGCTTTTGGGTGGATGCTTCCAGAAGCTGGTGTTCCCATCTCAGGGAGAGATGACTCTGGGTTTTTTCCTCTGAAGGAGAACTCAAGCCATAAGGCAAACCCATTTGCCAGGGGCTGGCTCACGGCACTGCCTGGTGACACGAGGACCAAATGGCCCTAAAATCCTTACCCTGGAATGTAAACCCCAGCCCTAACATCTCATGGATCTGAAGTTTTGTGTTCATTTTCCTCTTGATCTTAAGAGCTCCATTGTACGTTAGTGATTTACTCGTGTAAATCCATGTCCTCTTCCAGCACGTTTTATATCCGTGACTGCTTTGGGAATTGCTCCTTCTGTGCTAACTTGGGGGTGGAGGGATGGCTAATTAATTTAACAGTAATTGTTGTCAAGTCACTTGGTGCCAACGTTTAACATTTGACTTGTTTCCTATCCTGAGGTAAAGAGGAGGGAGTAAATGAACTAACAAATTGTGCCTCCATCAGGAGGGGCTTGTTTGGAAAGAATGGTTTTATTTATGAAGTGTAAAATAATACATTTAAAGACAAACCCCCCACATTTTGCAGCAGGATTGTTGAGGGTTTTGTGTGAAATTGTCACTTGATAGTGGTGGAGACAAATGTGGAGCCTAATAAAGCTTAATGACTGATTTTCCCATTCATCAGAACTGAGAATGTGCTTCATTAAGATAATTAACTGAGCCAGTTGCTTCACTGACAGGGAGGAGACACGAATTCCCAAGTTCCTGGCTTTCCTCTAAAGAAAACTCACAGGGAGCATTCCCAGCCCTGCCTCATCGTTGTTACTGGGGAGAGAAGCACAAGGGCTGGTAAAATCTCCTTCCTCCTCCGAGCAGCCTCCCAGTATCTGCAGGGGGCTGCAGGGATGCTGGAGAGGGACTTTCCAACAGGGACCCTGGTGATAGGACAAGGCGTGATGGGTTTAAACTGAAACAGGGAAGATTTAGGTTGGATCTAAGGAAGAAGTTCTTTACTGGAACAGGCTTTTCCTGGAACAGGCTGTGGCTGCCCCATCCCTGGCAGCGTTCAAGGGCAGGTTGGACACAGGGGCTTGGAGCAACCTGCTCCAGTGGAAGGTGTCCCTGCCCGGGGCAGGGGTTGGAGCTGGAGGAGCTTTAAGGTCCCTTCATCCCAAACCATTCTGTGAGTCTATGGTTCTATGCTTGTCTTTGGTCTGTGACTCTATGTCTCTATCTGGGACAGTGGCGGGGTGTGATGGGTGACACTGGGTGCCCTGCTCAGCCTTGCCCAGGACTCCAGCCTTGGGCTCGAGCCTGTTGTAGCCAGCTCACACTGAGAGCTCACTAATAGTTGCCACTTTCCACCTCACCAGCAGCAAATGGTCTTTTCTGTGTCGGGTCAGGTCTTTGTTGGGGTTGGTTTTGTCACCCATGAATGACGAGCCCCTCGAAGGGGGAGAATTCCTTGCTTGAATTTGTGGCTTCTTTTTGTTCATCACAAGCCAGAAGTGGGGTCATGAGTCCTGAGCCCCCTGAAGGCTGTGTAAGATTAATCTGCTCTGGGTGCATTTGTAGGCAGAATATGCAGCAGTGAAGAAGATTGGGAATTAACTGAGAAATCCATAACTTGAATTATTAAATATGCTGTCTGGTTGTAATGTCTCCTTGTAAATCGTTCCCTTTGCAGCTCGCCGTGTCTTGAATTATAACACAGTGATTCTGCCACGGAGCAGAAGACTCTTTGCCCAGAAGATGACTCTGGAGCTCATGTAAGGATGTTGTCTCACCTCTGCTTTTCTTCTGTCCTCAGAGTTCCCGGTCTTCCATCATGAACCCTGTTTACAGCCCCGTCCAACCTGGGGCTCCCTATGGAAACCCGAAGAACATGGCATATACAGGTAGGACCAGTGTCCACTGGCTCTTCCATCCTTGTCCATGTTCTGTGGTGGGAGCAGGTGATCATTGATGAATGGTTAATCCCTTAACGAAGGGAGAAAGAGTTGCCACAGGGAGCCAGATGGGAATGTGGCTTGCAGGAAGAACTCTTCAGCAAAGCCAGTGCAGTGAGGTTAGTGAGGAGAAATGGATCTGAATTCCCAAGGAGAGGATGTCCTGGAAATCCTAAAGAAAAGGATCAAAAGGGGGTTTCTTTAGACCAACAGAACACACAATGAGTTGCTGGGGGAGTCAGCTGGGAGCTGGAGGTCTTGTGTGTGGACCTGAACTGAGGGACTTGGAAGCACGTGCTGGAATCATCCCACTGTGGAAATGCAGATGCCACAGCCACGAGCCTGTTACTTGGAGAACACACAGTTACTGCTATAGGTGGTGATTTAAGTGACATTATTGCCTGATCTTGCTTTGTTTTCGAGTTACGCTTTGCTTGAGTTCATCTTCTGTTGATCAGCAAATCTGAGCTCTGGCTCAAGTCCATCTTTAGAACTGGGTTGTCTAAAATGTCATCTTGGATACCTGAAAAAGGCATTGAAATATGTTACCATAATTATGTGACTAGTGGGGAACTGAGGTGTTCTGATACGGAACGAGCTGAGCTCAGACAGGAACAGTGCTTTGGAAGAAGGAAACCTCAGCTTAGTTGTATCTGTGGTTTTCCCGATGGATTATGCTCTCTCTGTCTTGTAAGCTCCTTACTAAAGCAGCCTTGGGAGACTCCTTCTTGTAGCATTTTGTTGAGTGTAATTAGCTATTAAGTGTCATGTTGTGCTAAGACTTATCTTTGCATTGTACGTGTTGGCTTCTACCTAATGTGTGAAGTTGCTTGGGAATGGGCTTTTGTGGAGCAGGGTGGTCAACAGCAAAGGGAAATGAGCATCAAATACTCTCAGCTACTTCATTTACAGTATATTCTCCTTGGCTTTGGTGGCTCTTTCAGCTGGGACATCAGCAGGGCTCTGAGGAGACCTGTCTGATGCCCTGTGGAGCAGAGAGTTCCTCAAAGGTGTTTCACCCTGGTTTTATTCACCCTTTCTTTTGTCCCCATTGAATTTACACATCCTGCTTTGTTGGAGATACTGTAGCTTGAGGGACCTTTGGTCTCAGTCAGAACACTAGAGGCTTGGGAAAGAAACTGTCCCTGTGAATAATAGTCTCTTCAAACCCATCCCTGTTGTGAGAGGACTGCAGGCTCCAGCAGTGCTTGGGTGAGAGAATGACTTCAGAAATGCACAGTTATGTTCCTACACTAGAAATAAAGCAGTTTTGAGCTTTTCAGCACAAGGAGGGTTTGGAGAGGAGTCTACTTCTCTCCCACTTTACTTTTTCTTCTGGTATGTGCTCAAAGCTCTACCTCAATATCCAGAGTAGATTTTCTCTTTCATATAAAGCTGGATGTAATAGAAGCTTCTTTCTGGCACTTGATAAGACAATTCTATTTAAATACTGAGATGTGGGTTGGTTGGAGTTTGTACCTTGACCCTGCTGGAAGGAGAGTTTCTGAGGGTGATTTCAGGTTTAGATGAGTGAATTCTACATGACTGAACTCTGTCATGGGCCCCTTGCTGCAAGAGAGACATTGAGGTGCTGGAGCGGGGCCAGAGAAGGGCACCGGAGCTGGAGCAGGGCCTGGAGCACAAGTGTGATGGGGAAGGGCTGAGGGACCTGGGGGTTTAGTGTGGAGAAGAGAAGGCTCAGGGGGGACCTGATCGCTCTCTGCAAGTGCCTGACAGGAGGATGGAGCCAGGAGGGGGCTGGTCTCTGCTCCCAAGGAACAAGGGATGGCACAAGAGGAAATGGCCTCAAGCTGCCCCAGGGCAGGTTTAGCTGGAGCTGAGGAACAATTCCTTGCCCAGAGGGTGCTCAGGCATTGGAACAGGCTGCCCAGGGCAGGGCTGGAGTCACCGTCCCTGCAAGTGTTCACAGCCCGTGGAGCCGAGGCCTCAGTGCCAGGGGTTAGTGGTGGCCTTGGCAGGGCTGGGATAAAGGTTGGACTGGATGAGCTTAAAGGGCTTTTCCAACCTGGTTGATTCCATGATTCTATTCTATGAATAAGTCAAATGGCAGCATTAATAGGACGTTATCTTCTAAAGTAACCTGCTGGTTAATCACCAGCAAGATTATACTCTGCACTTAAGTCTATAAGGCTATTGTCTATGTTGGCCAGCTTGTGCCACCTCTGGTAAGGACCATGACGAGGTGGTCCCCATGGGTCTGGTTTCACTCCAAACCATTGGACTTCAGGCATTTGTCTTCTAGTGTTTGTAGTGTCTGAAGAGGAACCAGGGGCAGATGTGCAGGATGAGCTTGGTGGAATAAAGCTGAAGGCATGTAAGAGTGGAAATACTCTAACAAGGTCTTCAGTTATGTCAATGGAAAACAAAGAGGGAAGATTCAAGCAGCTGCTTGAACATAGGACATTGTTCAGTCATGTTAATACTTGGTTTTCCCATTGCACAGGTTTAAGTTAAGGAGTCAGAGGGCTGAATTCCTATAGTGAAGTCCCAAAATAGAGACGAGGTTAGAAAGTGTTTATGTAAAGAGCTATTTTTCTTGCCAGGGAAGTCGTATGACAAAAGCTTTTAAATATTAATTTGTTGGAATATTTAATGAAAGACCTAAAGTTATATTGCAAAAGAAGAGGAGAAATATAAGTTTTATCCTTTGTAGAGAAAAGAGGCAACTCCTGAGGTTGGTCTCAGCAGTTATTGAAAGAAGGTTGTTGTGTCTCCTGCATGACAAGTGCCAGGCTCTGTCTATCTAATTCTTCCTATGCTTGGTCTTCATTTCTATTGCTTTAATTTGGGTCATTTAGCTATGGATCAGTTTCTAATGTAGCCACAAGCTATTCTGGAGGATAATTAATCACATAGAGCCAAACACAATAGACCTTTCACAGGAGAAGCATAAGGTTAAGGGACGTGTAGACACTTCCATCTCAAATCACTTTTGGGAATGGCTTTGACCTGCCAGAGGGGAGACTGAGATGAGCTCTTGGGCAGAAGCTCTTCCCTGTGAGAGTGCTGAGGCGCTGGCACAGGGTGCCCAGAGAAGCTGTGGCTGCCCCATCCCTGGCAGTGTTCAAGGCCAGGTTGGACACAGGGGCTTGGAGCAACCTGCTCTAGTGGAAGGTGTCCGTGCCCGGGGCAGGGGTTGGAGCTGGAGGAGCTTTAAGGCCCCTTCATCCCAAACCAGGCTGGGATTCTATGACATGGAGAGAATCTTCTCACTGCAGATGGAGCCCAACACCAGCAAGTCCTGGTTCCTTGGCTGGTGACTGCTTCCACTTCCCTAATTCGCTGTATTTTAGAACATCAGCAGCAAATAGTGTTTGAGTGTTGTTTACTGTTTGATTAAACCAGACTATAATTAACTGGAATCTTCATGCAAACTGTCATTTAAATTGAGTTAAAACGTACTTAAGGAGTCTCATTTGCTTTTTCATTACTGGTAGAATTCACTTTACCTGCCCCAAACGTGAGCCCACTTCCCTAATTCGCTGTATTTTAGAACATCAGCAGCAAATAGTGTTTGAGTGTTGTTTACTGTTTGATTAAACCAGACTATAATTAACTGGAATCTTCATGCAAACTGTCATTTAAATTGAGTTAAAACGTACTTAAGGAGTCTCATTTGCTTTTTCATTACTGGTAGAATTCACTTTACCTGCCCCAAACGTGAGCTACCATTCCTTGCACTGCCTTTTGCTGAGGCACTAGTCCTGCAGCAAGTAGATCAGCTCGATGGTGTGGAATCAGGGATGAAGGATCAGTCTCTCCTGTAGCTTGTTTGACTTCAAGCATGAAACTATAGAAGTGTTTGTTATAGCTCACCCTGGTAGGATTTTCCCTACCAGAAGGTGATTAAGATGCAGATAGATGCTGTGATAGATGAACCGTCAGTAGACTGACTCTGTAGCTGTCATAGTTATTACTAAGTAATAAATGATACTAAAATCCAAGAGCCTGAGGATGAGAAGCTGGTGAGTAAATCCAGGGATTTGTGTCGCACCTCTCTAGTGCACGACACTTCCCAGGTCCTGCTGCAGCAGCAGCAACCTGCTCAGGAGCTTCTGTGCTCAGAAGGGATGTTCTCCAGCTCAGGAAGGGGGAATGGCTTGAACCTGCCCGAGGAGAGATTGAGATGAGCTCTGAGGCAGAAGCTCTTCCCTGGGAGGGTGCTGAGGCGCTGGCACAGGGTGCCCAGGGAAGTTGTAGGATGGAAGGCTCGGGAATCCCAATGGCATTATGTGGATGTGATGGATGCCCTCATTCCTTCTGCCAGGGCTTTTCCTGGTTTGTCAAGTGGAGCCCCCAGCCTCCCCCTGTCTTTAAAAAAACTTTGCTAATCAATCTTATCTCTTTTATTCAATTCCTTTTTCTCTTTTGCTGATGATTTATATCTATCATGGATTCAGGGTTCTGCCGTGGATCTTCTGCTGCTTCTCCACTTGTTTGTTACCTTGGAAAGGTCTGAAAGGTAGCACCCTCTATCACCCACTTCCCTGGCTTTCGGAGAAGGATTCTCAGGCAACCCCCTCCGCTGCTCTCCTGGTCCTTCTCCTTCTTGCATCTCTCATTCCGTGGAGTCTCTCGCTCCATCCCAGCTCTTTCCCCTTCTCTCTTGCAGCCTGACCCAGCTGGCAAACACTTGGAAGGTCTGGGAGAGCTGGATTCATTTCCCCAGGAGGAACATGATGCCCTTTAACAAAAGGGCTTTGTGGGACTGGGTTCTGTTTAGCTGCGATTCCCAAGTGGATTAACCTGGACTGCCCAGGGGTGCTTGTGGGGAACGTCTGCAGCACATAAATGTGAAGTAACTATTCTAGGGGAGCTGCTTGGCAAGTTTGACTCTGCTCAAGATTCACCAAAGTGTTCTGGGGAAGCAGAGGAGCCTAAAGCAAGGAAAACTTGGAATCGCATTTACAATTCATCTGTGATGTTCCTGCAAGAGCCAGTACGTTCTTCCTCGAGTAATGAATGTGTCATCTTCATGGTAAAGCATAAAATAGTCTTATTTCTGATGATTTAAAGGGAAGTCCTGGCTAAGAGCTTTATCATTTGAATGTAGAAAAGTGTGGTGTCTCCCCGGGACACTTGTCACCCTCTATTATGCTGTCTGCAAGGTCTGGGTTCATTATCTTTCCAATTTAATTGATTTTCCTGCTTCTTCAACGGCAACCTCTCTGTGGGGTTTTTGAGAGCATCAAGAAAGATATATGAGAGAAATGTCACTTTAATTTATGGGATAATGCACATGTGGAGTTATAGCTACAAGATTTTGTGATAGAGAATAGTTGAGGCTGGTAGGGAAAAGTCATTGAATCCCAGAGTGGTTTGTGTTGAAGGGACCTTAAAGCTCCTCCAGTCCCAGCCTCTGCCATGGGCAGGGACACCTTCCACTAGAGCAGGTTGCTCCAAGCCCCTGTGTCCAACCTGGCCTTGAACACTGCCAGGGATGGGGCAGCCACAGCTCCTCTGGGCACCCTGTGCCAGCGCCTCACCCCGTATTAATGACTGTTGCTTTTTGTTGGCAGAAAGGCATCGATTTGATATTCTTCTTGTGGGCCTGAAATCTTGGAGAGCTTTCAGAAGGAATCCCGAAAGGTGTAAGGATTTGTGTGAGCTGATGCTTCCGTGTTTGTGAACCGCACTGACAGGGCGAGCAAGTCTGAAGCAGAAGTTGTGTGGGCATCAGAGTCTGATTCTGTCTAAATCGTTGTAGAAAGGTGGAGAACAGGAATGTGGTCAATGTCAGGGCCATTGCTCTGGGCTCTTGGTTGACCAGCACTGCTTGCTGAGGATGGGCTTCCCCTCAGGCTGTGCACACCTCTGCCACTGCACGTGAGTGAGCCCTGCTTCATCCTCTTTGGACATGCCCCATCCCTGGCAGTGTTCAAGGCCAGGTTGGACACAGGGGCTTGGAGCAACCTGCTCTAGTGGAAGGTGTCCCTGCCCGGGGCAGGGGTTGGGACTGGGTGATCTTAAGGTTCCTTCCCACCCAAACCATCCTATGATTCTATGACATGAAAAGCTCCAGTTCTTCCTCCAGCACACCAAGCTTTCCCACTTGTGATTCGGGTTCCCTGCATAGGACCTCTGTGCTCCAGAAGAGCAAGATGCATCCCTGAGGGCTGTTTCCTGCCTTCCCAAGCTGCAAACTCCCAAGTTTTGTCATTTTTTTCTTCCCCCCCCCAAGGTGAACCCACAACATTTGCTTGGACATAATGGTTAACAGAGGGAATTGGCGTTGTCTGCCCTCCAGTCATTGGCTTTGTTGGCAGGACACGAGATGTGGGATCCTCACGTGTGTTTCTATCCTAATCTCTATCATTTGCATCCATTGTTGAACCTCAGACACAACTGACCTGATTTGCACTTGACTCTTCATTTAATTTAGTGGTGTGTTGGAAGCTGGTACCCTCCCCTTTTGTAGAAGACAGAAGGATGTTCCAATAGGATTTCTACAGTTGGCTTTTAATCCTCTTTTGCATATTCTTTGGGGGCAAAGATAATTCTAGGCTTGATTTCAGCCTTTCTTATTAACTTGAAATGAAAACTTTGCTGCATTTTTCCCTGGAAATGCTGAGCCTTTCATAGCAGATTAGTTCTTTGGCCAAGAAACCCTCAGTGCATTTATGCCTTTGATGCTGAAGCAGGCAGGGTTGAGGTGGTGCTCTCCTCCTCACTTCTTCTGCTTGTCAGGTCTTCACGCGTGTCTACTCCTTCCATGGACTGGGAAATGCCATTTGTGGATTTAATGAGGTGATCCATTGCTTATCAGTTGTGTAAAACAGGACTTTTAAACTGTGTTCAGGGTGTTGAATTGATTTCAGGCTGCTTAAAAATGTATGAAGTGGCTTCAGTGAATATTTTTCCTCCGGCGTTTCTTCATGTTTATTAATCGGTGTGTATGGAGCAGGCAGGAAGATCCTACTTGACTGGGGGAAGAATGAGCTCTGACTGTGTAAAGTCTTGTTATTTCTGTGTTTAAATGCATCATTTTCATACAGGAATGTTTCCAAACAACTTCCTGAATTCCTCAGTGTTGGAAGCTCTGAGATTCAACGCTCTGGTTGGCTGATCAATGATGGATAATTCACCATCTTCCTAATAAATGAACTCGGGGACTTTCTTGAAGTTCTAAAAAGCAGAAAACCCCTAAGGAAACGTTGGATGGGGTTTCTTGTTTGGGGGAGTGAAGGAGAAGGAAGCAGAGGAGCTTTGGGTGACGTTAATAGAGAGGTTTGGGTTGGAAAGCACACCCAGTTCCAACCCCCTGCAATGGGCAGACACACCTTCCACTAGACCAGGTCACTCAAGATTAGGATTATTTATGAGTGTGTGCAGTAGCTCTAGGCTGTATTTGGGAGGTTCTTCTGCCAATAGCAGCACTGATGGATGATGGGCATGGAGGTCACCTCACTTCGGCCACCTACCAAAATAGGTCTTGGTAGACAGAAGTGTGGGTGGCATCTACCCGTGTTTCAAGACATCTCTGGAAGTCTTTGATTGTTAGAAATGGAGGCACGTAAAGCTCCTTTGAAGGAAATAATCCATAACATCTCCTTACAGATGCTTGTAGGCTCAGCTGCTTCCGAGTTTGACCCAACTGGTGTCAACCTTCCAAGGAGTTTCACAGAGACTCTGGGGAACATCCCTCACCCCTTGTTTTGGAACTGTTTGTAGGAGGTTTTACGTGCTTTTGAGTTTCCCTGTGTTGCAAGAAAACAGAAGAGCCTCAGATCTTAAAAGCAAACAAACCCCATGTTATGTGCTCCTGAATACCCCCATTGTGTCCCCTACGTGCTCGGGGAGGACGCGGAACTGGTTTATGCTCTGCCTCATTTCTTGGCTACAATATTGATTCTGTTTTTCCCTATAGTGGAAAAAGAAATGAAAGGATTAAATGACTGGGGCTGAAGAGAGCTGGAGGAAAAGTATATAATGCAGAGAAGAAGAGGAAAACATAGATGGGAAAAAAGAGATGGGCTTAGAAACATGTTTTGAAGGGGAAATTGCTCCATTTACAGGAAATAGAAGGTGAACAGAGAATTTTCTTGTGCGTTGGTTACTTCTGGAAAGTGTTGGCACATAATGGGAACTTCAGAGCAGCTTCCAGTAATTGAAGGGGGTTTACAGGGATGCTGGAAGGGAATCTTCATCAGGGACTGGAGTGACAGGACAAGGGGGGATGGGTTCAAACTGGAACAGGGGAAGTTCAGGTTGGATCTAAGGCAGAAGCTCTTCCCTGTGAGGGTGCTGAGGCGCTGGCACAGGGTGCCCAGAGGAGCTGTGGCTGCCCCATCCCTGGCAGTGTTCAAGGTCAGGTTGGACACAGGGGCTTGGAGCAACCTGCTCTAGTGGAAGGTGTCCCTGCCCGGGGCAGGGGTTGGAAGTAACCGATTTTAAGGTCCTTTCCACCCCAAACCACTCTGGGATTCTATGATTCTTTCCTCACTTGGGGAAGAAACAAGCTTTATTTTGAAGCACGAGCCCTGCCAAAGCTCTGTCCAGACATATCCTAACCAGTAATTTGGGTTTTTAAGATGGATATTCAGGGTTAAAATGGGTGAATGCAATTTTTCCCCTTGATTTATTTCTTAGTCTCTGTATATCATAGAATCAAGCTTGGGTTTTGGTGGCTTTGTTAACTTACCGCTGTTCTAAGCTGTCTTTTTCTTTGTTATAGCCATGGCTGTATTGGTTTAGACCATTTAAAAGTTCTTCCCTGCAGCTGGAGGGTCTCATTGCCCCAAACTAGGCAGAAAAAGCCACAGCTTGAGCATCCTGGTCTAATGGAAGGTGTCCCTGCCCGTGACAGGGGGCTGGAACGGGGTGACCTCAAGGTCCTTTCCAAGCCAAACCATTCTATGATTCGATGTTCCCTTCACTTCCATAGGTTTTTCTATATGTTCCCTTTGCTTTGGAGCCTCTGTGCAGGCAGTCAAAGATCACATTGGCCATCATAGTATCATCTCTATGGCACTTGGGTTCTTCATGATCCAGGCCACATTGCCAGGTCATTCTTGATATGCCATACACCAAATCTTACACTTATTTAGGCCTTATTACTTTCCAGCCCCCCATAATTATATCCTCCTTCCCCATAACTATCTCTGGATGTCCAGTTTGCTCTGTTGAGAAAGCTGCTGATGTGGCTGATGTTCCTACTATGAACCCTCTACCATGAAGTTGTTTTAGGGACCTCCCTCCCCTTGTTTCCAACCTAACACACCTCCTTTCACAGAGCCACGGTGTCACTCTTCCAGTTTTAGCATGTATGGAAAAAATACTTGGATCAACAGATCAAATCCTCCCTTGTGGAGGTGCAGAGCATCAGCACCAGCATGGCCGGGCAGAGCCCATCACTGGTCACTAAAGGGGTCAGCATCCCTCCTCAGAGCACTTTGGGAGCCTCTGCCATGGGCACTGTGGAGCTGGAGTGTGACCTTGTCGTTGTGTGAGTTTGAGATGGGGGCTGTTCACAGGACAAGGGGGGAATGTCTCCCAGCACTGACCCCCCCACCCCTGCTCCGAATCTCTCTGTTGTAACTTGGCTGTAAGTTAAAATCTCACCGACTCTAAAAGAAATGCCTTTTCCTGCCCATTTCTCCTGCCCTTTGCAGTTGCCTTCATGCCCTTGCTGCTGTTCCTCTGTGCATTCCTGCACACACCACATTGAGTTCCTCCAAAATCCCCAGGTGCTCCAATTAAATGATTGAAAACAAGCTCCAGTGCTGCCTCATGATGAAATCACTGTAATATTCGCTGCCTTTTCCCCCTCTGTTTTTGTCTGCTGCAGCAAATCAGTGGTAAGATACTGCTGCTGTTCACGCAGTCTGAAGGGGAGAAAGTCACTTTTTGTGCCTTGACTTCTAGAAACATGTTTGTAGATTAAATACTGAATTTCTCTCCTCTCCTGGTGCACTATCAGCTTTCACATGTGCCATCGATGCGACAGAGCGCAGAGGTCTCTACATACACAAACATGATGTGGTCCAGGCTCATAAAAGCCTTTTATAAGCTTCAGAAGGAGTTGCCTGGTTTGTACCAGGTCTGTAAACCTACTTGTCTATTGTGCTTTCTACCTAACATCTTACTATTAGTTTAATGGGCATCTTCTCAAAGTGATGCGGTTGAGCTCTGGCTTTTGAATCTGTGTTGCTGTTCTTTGTGTTAGATTTAGCCTCATCTGAAACCAGCATCAAGAGTTACTTAGATGCAAACACATTCCCACACTGATGTGAAAGTGCCTTCCCCTCTCCCTGTGCTTGCTGGCACTCGGCCTCATTTCATCTAATGCAGGACTGGGTTAGAATTTTAATGTCTCTGGCCAGGGATGATTTATTAGATCCCAAAGCCCTGGCTCTGAGTGCAGGAAGAAAATATTGCAGCAGTGAGCTGGCTTGGCACTGCTCAAATAAATGAGTCCTGAAAGACTCTTCAGTGTTACAGCCTCTTTTTTCCTTCCCCTTCCCTCGTCCTCGACCCCTCAGTTTCTGCTGATGTTGAGAAGTGCTGGTTTCCTTGCAGGAATTGCCATCTCCAGGTCTTTTTCCCATAAACACGTTTGTCAACAGGCTTGTCTCATGAAACCCTTGGAATCCTCATGGCTGCTTTGAGGCCAAGAAGGAGCCGTAATCCTCAAGTTGGGGAAAAATGAAGCTTTTGTGTGCAGGGTTGGGCTCCTGGTGGTGAATGGGTGGTGCTGTAGCATCGTAGTGCATGGGGAAGGTGTCCCTGTGGTGTTTGTTGTAGGTATAGGGCCATCAGCTCTGTGCTTAGCACGGAATCATAGAACCCCAGCCTGGTTTGGGTTGAAGGGACCTTAAAGCTCCTCCAGTCCCAACCCCTGCCCCGGGCAGGGACACCTTCCACTAGAGCAGGTTGCTCCAAGCCCCTGTGTCCAACCTGCCCTTGAACACTGCCAGGGATGGGGCAGCCACAGCTTCTCTGGGCATCCTGTGCCAGCGCCTCAGCACCCTCACAGGGGAGAGCTTCTGCCTTAGATCCAACCTGAACTTCCCCTGTTCCAGTTTGAACCCATCACCCCTTGTCCTATCACTCCAGTCCCTGATGAAGGTCCCTCCCCAGCATCCTTGTAGCCCCCTTCAGACACTGAAGCTGCTCTGAGGTCTCCAGCAGCTTCTCTTCTCCAGGCTCAACAGCCCCAATGTTCTCAGCCTGTCTCCATACGGGAGCTGCTCCAGCCCCTGAGCATCCTCGTGGCCTCCTCTGGACTTGCTCCAACAGCTCCATGTCCTCCTTGTGCTTCCCTGGACACCAGAACTGTGCACAGCACTTCAGAGGTTGGACCAGATGGTGCTTGAGGTCCCTTTGAACCTGCTGTTCTGTGACCTCTCTGCGGTGGTAATGCTGATGAGAGTCATTGCATCTTGGAGCTGAGCTATCTGGGGGTTATTTTACCTACTGTAGCTTTTCAGAGTCCTTGGAAAACACGGTTTCTCCTTTGAGCTTATTGTATCCAATAAATCTTTGTTTAGCTGGGAGGAAAACTGTGCTACTGCTTGAAATGTTCCCTCAGGTCAAGGCCCAGTGAGTTATGGGTTATCTGTCACCACGTTCTCTGCTCTTGTATGTGCTGGTGGAGAGGTGATTTCATTTTCTAAGTATGTTTTTCCTCCCTCGCAGGATGGGAATGAGAACGGTAACTGTCAGTGTTGCCATTGCTTCTCCACTGCAGGGGCTGGGTTTGGGTCATCTCTGCTGCTGGTATCACTGTGCTCCTGGGCACCCCACTGACATGTCACTGCAGGGACCTCTTCTGTCTACTTGGGAGTTGAAGTAAAGCATAAAGGAGCTAATCCCAGTGCTTACAGAGAAGCTGCCTGTGTCTGCTGCTGGTGTTGGCTCTAACGATGCTCCTCGTGTCACCACCTGAAGGCACGTGTTGGTTGGAGGTGAGAGGTGGCCAGAGAGGGATGTGAGAAGTTCATTAGATGGGCAAAGCGAGATGCCATCCACTGCTTGTCCCAAATACTGGTGGCACTTGTTGTATCTGCAACAGAGCCTGTCATGGAACCACAGACTGGTTTCGGCTGAAGGGACCTTAATGATCCTCCAGTTCCAACCCCTGCCCTGGGCAGGGACACCTTCCACTAGAGCAGGTTGCTCAAGGCCGTGTCCAGCAATATGAGTGTCTGTCCATATGAACTTCTGCTCACCTCAGTTCCTTCTTGTTTCCAATCAGCAGCTATTCCTTGAGGTGAAGACCTTTTTGTGCTGTGTGTTGAAGGTGTGGGTAAAGTAATTCCAGAAGCAAGAGCACTGTTTCATAAGCAAAGACATCAGAGATAATACAGTCTGTAGACAAGGCTTTGCTCTATTACTTATCATGCAGGTTCTGGGACTTCTGGAGACACAGTGCGCACCTACAGCATCTCACTGAATGGGTGAGCAGCAGGTTGGTGGCTCTCAGGTCTCTTCTGTCCATCTGAGACAGATTCAGAGCTTAGATGGGGGGTCATTCCTTGTAATTACTCATCTCTTTCTAGTGGCTTCAGAGAGTTCAGGATAACAGCACTTCTCATGCAGGGGCCTCAGTTTGGAGCTTGACCTTTGGTACGTGCCTTTGAACCTGGGAAGTTTGTCTCTTCTCCTTCAGCCCCTGAGCCCAACATGCAGAGAGTTAAATCATAAAATACAGTGGTTGATGTGCCTCTGTCTAACAGGAGGGAGAGGGGAGAAATGTCTTCCTGCTTCTGTGCCCGAGCAAGCACTTGCAGCTGAGTGCTGCTTCCTAAGTGAGGGAGGCTACAAGAAGGTCTGTGTCTGTATTTGATACCAGTTTCCAGTGGTGGTGGGAGTTTTTGGTGTCATGATGCTTGTTGTAAGGTCTCTAGCAAAATGCAAGTGAAATACATAGAAGGGGAAGGTGACAAGGAAAAACCCCCAAGACATCCCTCATCTCCCTCTTGTTTATTCTGCCCATGCTCTCACCAAGATAAATGTATTAGCAGAATCTTGCAGGGCGACATGCATGCTGGATGGGGAAGGCATGAAGCTGTCAAGTCCTCTTGGGTCCCCCTTGACTGCTAAAGACCGTCTGGTTTTGAGATGTTCCATTGTTGCCTTTTAGGACTTGATGGTCATTGAGATCTTCCTACCCTTCATCCTCTCTTGTCAGTCTTTAGCTGACATCACTGGTTCACTTACTGCCCCTTTTCCCCTCTGCCTGGAGGTCTTGTGGCTCTCCTCCTTTTCTTCCCCTGGTTTGGGTGGCTTAAGGAACTGGCCGTGCTGGGATTTTTAATGTGCTGTGCTGTGAATGACCTGCCACAACACGTGCTTTTCTCTTAATGGTTCTTCTGCCATTCCTTCAGCCAAGAGCTGTGGAGTTCTCTCTGCAGCTGTGGGAATGCCTCCCCCGAGAGAAAACACAAGCTTCAAAGTTCCAAACGATGCTGCAAGTAGTGAAAATAAATGGTGTAAAAACAAGTGGCTGATGACAGGTACGTGCGAGGGAGAACATTCGTTGCATTCCCACTCCCATTGCAAGGAGGAGGGTCCAGGGGCATGGGGCTGGTGTTTCCTTTCCAGCTTACCCAGTGTTCCCATGCCAAAATCCACCTGCCAAAACACAAGGACCCCAGATAAAGCGGGAAGAGTTGGCACCAGCATGGCCACACTGCCTTGGCCTAATTAATTGTCTCTGTTCAAATGATGTCATTCAAGTTGCTGCTTCTCTGAAGGTTCTTCTGCCAAAGTGGTTGACTCAAGTGACCTGCCTGCTCCCTGCCAAGTTGGCCCATAGTAAAGACAACGTTATCTGAGGCCTGAAGGGCAGAGGAGAGCATCTCCCCCAGAAAACCACCATGCATCTCCCCAGGCATTCTCATCTCTGGGCTCTTTTCCATCCTATCAGTGCTTCCATTTGCCTGGGGAGTATTTAAAGCTCTTGTTGAACTAGACACTGCATTATCCCTCCTTTGCTTCTCCCCAGCTGTCTGCTTCCTGAGAGGCACTAACGTGGAATTCTCCCATCGTGGACGTTAGACCCAGTTATGCATAAAGATGAAGTGGAAGTGGAATTCTTTCCCGTTAGTTGGAAGCGTTGGTTATCATGACAACAGGTTACAGCTTTCCTCATTGCCATGACAATCTCCTGCAGAACTGTTCAAACATCGTCTCCTCGTTATTTTTAGTGTGTCCTCTATTCCCATGGAGACAGCCTTTTCCTGGAAGTGTTTGATGCTTTGTGCTGGGAGCCTTTAATGAGCCTCACACAAGTATGTAAGTCAGTAAAGGCAGAGACCTGCGAGGTCAACTCATCCCTCCAGCAGCCCTTGCAAGAATGGGCCCTGCGCTGGGGGTTTCTGCTGCTTTGTTGTTCTCTGGGCACTTCTTTTCTTGTTATTATTATCTTCTCTCATGTGATGTTTAACATTTACATTTGCTGTAGTGCCCGAGCACTTGTGTTCTTTGCATCTGACCCTACTTTATGCATTAAATTCTGTCTGAAAACTTTAGATTCTGCAAAGGACACTGGAAAAAGAATCTACAAGGGGAAAAGAAAAGCAGTGGGAGACTGTAAACAGGACACTTAAAGTGGTGATTTGGTTTTGGTTGCTGTGTAGTTGTTTTTGGGGGAAAGAAAATGCTCAGAAATGATGTTTTCTCTCTGTCTTTGATGCTGCTGCGAGGGCTGGAGCAGCTCTGCTCTGGAGCCAGGCTGAGAGAGCTGGGCTGGGGCAGCTGGAGAAGAGAAGGCTCCTGAAGGGGACACCTTAGAGCAGCTCCAGGGCCTAAAGGGGCTCCAGGAGACCTGGAGAGGGGCTTTGGACAAGGGATGTAGGGACAGGACAAGGGGAATGGCTTGAACCTGCCAGAGGGGAGACTGAGATGAGCTCTGAGGCAGAATCTGCTCTTCCCTGGGAGGGTGCTGAGGTGCTGGCACAGGGTGCCCAGAGAAGCTGTGGCTGCCCCATCCCTGGCAGTGTTCAAGGGCAGGTTGGACACAGGGGCTTGGAGCAACCTGCTCTAGTGGAAGGTGTCCCTGCCCGGGGCAGGGGTTGGAGCTGGAGGAGCTTTAAGCTCCTTTCCAACACAAACCACTCTGGGATTCTATGATTTCTCCTAAATGTAGACTCCACTCCATTGACATTTGGAGTAAACGAAGACTTAGAGATAAAAATAAGCTGTGTAAAATCCTTACACCTCCGGGACATTTTCTCTCTGTAATTACACCCCAAAAAGCACCAACAATGGCTTGAAGAATGAGCTTGTAAAGATTTGGTAGATATGTAAGCTACCTTGCAGCTATTTCCAGTAAGTTTTGTTTAAAACACCCCCAAACCCACAAGTAACATGGAAGAGCTTCAGCCTGTCAGTGAGAACAACAAACAGCTCCAGGCAGCTGGTGCATTTTTCCCTTGGATACCAAATAAATCATCCCAAACAGGAATCTGTCCTTAAATATTTCTTCCTACTATAATAAACAAACCTTTGAAGCCTTGAGATCAAGGAGCAAGCAGAAATGTAGGACAATAACTCATGAAATAGGATGTTTTTCATGCCCCTCAAAGCACTGCTGGTATTTCTTACAGTCATCTAGTGCTAACATGGGGATTCCATTTAACTGTGGCCTACTTCTGCTGCTGGCTGGGCTCCTGGCTGCTTCTCAGCAGTGTCAGGTTTAGGTCCTGTCTGTGTAAGGGTGTTTTATTGTTCTCTGCTTTGAAAAAGTATTATCAAGGTGGGTCTTGAGTCATAGAATCATCATAGAGCCACAGACTGGTTTGGGTTGAAGGGACCTTAAAGCTCCTCCAGTTCCAACCCCTGCCATGAGCAGGGACACCTTCCACTAGAGCAGGTTGCTCAGTTCACGTGTAGTCCCTGCATTGGCTGGGACCATTCTACAAGCTGGCATTGATCACCATGGATGTTCTTCCTTGTCTAGTGTTTGATGAGATGAATGAGGGCAGCTCACACAGCACTGGGTGCCTATTCAGAAAACAGAGTTGGGGAAGTAAATCCAAGAGTAATGGTGGTAAATGAAGCCTTTCAGCTCTACAGCATCAGTTGAGCTTCCATCCAGGCAATTGCTGGGACTTGAGGATCATCAGACAAGTGGTTGTTGGCTGCGTGAACTGAGTGGGTGGTTTTGGAGCTTCTACTTTTTGTACTAAAACAGGAAAAGACCCTTTATTCATGTAAAAAAGCACTCAGTACTGTGGTCTGGTACAAAAGAGCAGAGGGAACTGGTGTGTGAGACCAGGACGAAGCAAGCAAAGGGCAATTCAGGAGGCATTTGCTGTAAGTTCAATGTGAAATGCTGCACCCACTGACCCAGAGATTGATTATCCACCAACCCCACTTGTTTGCCTTCCAGCTCTTACATTAACCAATAGTTAAATCATCCCTGGAAGTCCCTGGGGCTTCCTTGACTAATTGCCCCGCTCAAGGTGGTCCAGGTGGTTCTCTGCAGGTCCATCTGGCAGCAACTTAAACCCATCTGGTCCCGCTTTGGCCTTGGAGAAACCTCTCCTGCTTCCCCTGGGAAGTATATCCCAAAATCTTTCCTTTCAGAAGTGTTTCAGGAATGAAGCAAGATGTTGCAGCTACCAGTAACTCCTCTCTGTCAGTTGTTTGTGGGACAGACTGGATGACTTCTGCTGCAAAGGGGTGCATGACTTTGTCATGCACAAGAAAAGGTGGGAGCAAACGTCATCCTTTGGGATGATGCTCACGTATATTTAGGAAGAGTAATGTGTGTTCCTAAAGAACCTGGATGGTAAAGTTTCTGGCATATCCATTCAGAGCCACTCCAAAGTAAATGCAAAGCTGGGCGTCCTCAAAAGGCAGGGCATGCATCCTGCATCTCTGTATCCCTCCTTGCCAAGTGGGAGAACTTGGCATTCTCCAGGATGGGGAGAGCTAGTGGATCTGGCATGACTTCTGGTGGTGCTGGCCAAGGGGACAAGTTGCACATTATTTGGGAATGTTAGATTATTGGTTTTATTCCTTATTTTTAGTATGTTGTTTGTTTTGCTCTTGCTCCTGGTGTAAATCAAAATCTGGAGGAGTCTCCAGGTACTTGCATGCATCTACATGAACAGGAACCATGTGCCATTGATGTCCTTGCTATAGGATCACAGAATCAGCCTGGTTTGGGTTGAAGGGACCTTAAAGCTCCTCCAGCTCCAGCCCCTGCCCCGGGCAGGGACACCTTCCTCTAGAGCAGGTTGCTCAACCTCACTTCAAGTTTAGTCCCTGCATTGGCTGCAGGGGTTAGGACGATGCTCTCCCATGTGGTACCCAACACGAGGAGATCTGCGTTTCCTTCCTTCACCCTCATTGTGCCCGTGGCCCCGTGGCTCATGTGTACAGAAAGCAGACTTCTGCAGCTCATTTGCTGCCCCTGTATAATCATTCTTAGTTCTGCATTAATGTGCTGAGCAAGGGAAACTGGTTAATGAGAGGAGGAGAAAGGAATCATTTTTGTAGGTCTAATGCTCTTATTCCTGGAAGCAGAGGGCAGGAATTAGCATTCCAGCTGAGGAAGCAGTTACTGTGGCAGTGAGTATTGATGAGACACGGTTGATACAGGTGAGTTAATTCAGACCAGCTGAAGGCCATATGTGCAGCTCTGTCCTTTTTGTATAACAAGTTTTGAGGTCTTAAAAAGAAATGCTGCGTAGAAATGACCTTCAAGGAATGGTTAAAATAAGGAAAACCACCAGCGTTTTTGTTACAGACACATAAACTCCTCAGTTACATAAACAGGGCAAAGGTTTTTAATCTACTTCTGAAGTTATTTGCATATTTATTGGCATTTACTGTGCCCTTTTTCGTTGGGGTCCGTGTCATCTCAAAGGGGAGGAAACATATGGCTGCAACCCCCCCGTGTTACACTAAGGTTCATATCACCGAACCACAGAGTGGTTTGGGTTGGAAGAGACCTTAAAGCTCCTCCAGCCCCAACCCCTGCCATGGGCAGGGACACCTTCCACTAGAGCAGGTTGCTCCAAGCCCCTGTGTCCAACCTGGCCTTGAACACTGCCAGGGATGGGGCAGCCACAGCTTCTCTGGGCACCCTGTGCCAGCGCCTCAGCACCCTCATCACTAAACATTCCTTCCTTATACCTGCTCTGAATCTACCCTACAAGAAACTCCTCGTTGCTCTTCATCTCAGGTGGCCTGAACCCAAACTCCTGACCCTGTTTGCTGCCAGCAGCTGCTCCCTTGGTGCAAGCCAGGCATGACTGTACTTTGCCAAACCAGGTTGAGGTCTTTCACCATCTCATCAGCCCTGGCTTATGGTAACCCTTTGATACAGGAAAATCTCCATCCTCATATTGCTCAAGGAACTGATTAGACTTAATTTGTATCTACACTGATTTAAATAAGATAATTCCAATTGGGAAATCTCTTGGGGCAGAACTCACAGTCAGAGGAGGGGTTTGGAGAAGTGGCGCTTCATTTTGCCCCTTGCTTTGTCATTAACACCATTGCTGGACTCCACATTCATAGGATGGTTTCATGACTGGGGGTGAAGCAGGAGCCAAGCTGTCTCCACTCCACCATGCTCCAGTGGTGCTGCTTCTCCTTGCTCAGCCTGGCTGGAGTCGGTGAGTTCATGCCCCAGTTTTGGCTGCTCTGTGTCACGTAGCCATCTCCTCTTAGTTGTATCACAGCCCTACGCATCACTTGCACGGGTAGAAACGGTACCACACTAACTGCACCTTCTGACAGTTGAAGTCATACTAAAGAAACCCCAAAACTACAAACAAAACCATAAGAATTACCCCCAAATAGATCTTTGTTAACCACCTCCTGCCAGGATGGAAACTCCATAGGCTCCAGGTTGAGGAGGATGCTATGGAGCAAGCAAGGAGCGTGATAACGAATTGCCCAGTGCACCTGAACGTGGGCTATCGCTGTGCCTGATTCGAGACGCTGGCCTGTGATTAGAAGCAGACTCTATTCTCTGCAGCAAGCTTTGTGCACAAGCAGCAAGGGGCCGTTCTGCATTATTGACTCTGGACTGGCTGCAAGGAATTCAAAACATCTTCATATAAATTACATTTTGGTCATGGTCTGCTCATCCACGCTGCCTCTGTGGGCATGAGATCCCCTCCTGAATGCAGCTCCTGGCTATGCTGCAGCTTCTCTGCTCTGTTTTGTCAGCTCACCACCCAGGAGGGTTCCTTCAGGATATCACAAAGGCAGTTGGGGCTCCTCATCCCCATCCCCACTTAGATCCCATCCGAGGCTCATCCATCCTGTCCCTAAATTCATGCAATCATAGAATGGTTTGTGTAGGAAGGGACCTTAAAGCTCCTCCAGCCCCAACCCCTGCCCCGGGCAGGGACACCTTCCACTAGAGCCGGTTGCTCCAAGCCCCTGTGTCCAACCTGGCCTTGAACACTGCCAGGGATGGGGCATTCCCAGAGCATTTTTCTTAATTCTTTTCTTTCCTTCATTATTTTCTTAGCCAAGAAAAAGAAACTGGTGCAGGCTCTGTCATGTGTTCATCTGGGCAAGTGTTCCTCATAAAACATTCATAATATTGTGCTCTTTTATGAGTGAAGTGGTGGCCCAGGGACTTTTATGAGCTGCTCCATACCAGTCATCGCAGAAAATACATGCTCATTTAATGTGCTGCAATAAAGAGCCCTTTATAGGCAGGGTTTTTTAATACATATATATACTTTATTCATCTCTATTTATGTAGAATCCCCTTGAGAATCCATGAGCCTTTTGCTTATTCAACCTTTCTTGGCTGTTTTGCCACGTCTCTCCCATCAAAGGGATATTAAAAGGTACTTAATAGTTATTTATTTGATGAACTTTGCCAGGGTTTTGCTGTTACAGTAATATCCTCTGCCTTGATGCAGCAGCTCCTTGATGCTGGTGGATGAATATGGTTGTGGTGGGGTTTTGGAGGTGGGGAAGGGGATGGGGGAGGTTGCAGCAAGCCCTTTGACAGGCTGGTGTACCATCAGGTTTAAACCCCACACTTTGAAGCCTCATCCTGCTTAGTAGCTCTTGCTTTTGGTGCTCCAGGTCTGGACAGAGGATCAGATGAAAGCGCTGTGGTGAATTCATGCCCTAAACAACACGGTTTTGGACTCTTTGAATGAAACTCTACATTTCTGTTAGAAACGAACCGTATCAGGAAACATTTGCCTGACTTTTAAGTGTTTTCCTCTTCTTTTAATCATTGGCTGATTTATAGCGGAAGCTTAAGTAGATGTTGGAAGTGTATTGGGTTTAAAGCAGGCTTGAAACTTAGTGCTTATCATACAAAATGAGATGTCCATAGATCCTCTGCTGTTTGGTGGGAATCAACCTGACTTTCTGGGCTGGACACACGCTATGGCTAAACCAAGGCATTAGAGATAAAAGGTGACACTGGGATGACTCATGTCATGGAGGGATGTTGCTGTGATAAGATAAGGAACTTGATGTGGTTGGAAATGGTTGTTATTCTTAGGAGAAGGGACCTTGAAGGGCACAGGCTGACAAAAGCGCCTGATAATGTCCTGCAAGCATGGCACCTATGGGATGCTCCAGGCTTTTCTGTGCATATCAGACAGTGAATTAATGAATTCTCCACCTCTGGCAGTGTTCAAGGCAGCTTGGGAAGAGCCTTGGGTGTGAGAGGCGTCCCTGCCCGTGGCAGGGGGTTGGAACTGGATGTTCTTAAGGTCCTTTCCAACCCAAACCAGTCTGGGATTCCATGATTCTAATTGCCACCTGAAAAACCACCAAAGGTCAGTTTTGTTATCTTAGATTTGGTTCCTCCAGAACCTCATGGTCACAGTGGAGCAACTCCCTGGGAGGGCAGGTGGAGAGTTTCCAGGAGGTTTCCTTTGCAAACAGTTAATGTTTTTGGGGAAACCATAGAACCATAGAATGGTTTGGGTTGGAGGGAACTTAAAGCTCCTCCAGTTCCAACCCCTGCCATGGGCAGGGACACCTTCCACTAGAGCAGGTTGCTCCAAGCCCCTGTGTCCAACCTGGCCTTGAACACTGCCAGGGATGGGGCAGCCACAGCTTCTCTGGGCACTCTGTGCCAGCGCCTCAGCACCCTCACAGGGAAGAGCTTCTGCCTTAGATCCAACCTGAACTTCCCCTGTTCCAGTTTGAACCCATCCCCCCTTGTCCTGTCACTCCAGTCCCTGATGAAGGTCCCTCTCCAGCATCTTTGTAGCCCCCTTCAGACACTGGAAGCAGCAGTTTCAGGGGCTGAGCATCTCCTTCTAGCGCTGCCTCCCAACCTTGCAGGTATTCCCTCCAGTGCCATACCCATGCTACAAGATCAACAGCCTCCTTTTAATCCCATAGACTGTTTTTTTCCCCCCTTCTCATGTATTTCCATGGGCCTTTATAAATGTTTTATAAAACACTATTTTTTCAGTGTGAACAAATTGTCAGGATAAAGAACAGGACATGACATCGTCTTAGAAATGAAATAGAGTGTTACAAATTGGCTTTCTTCCTTTAGAAACATTACAGGTGTACTCACCAGGATGGGGAAAAACAAGGCAAATGCATCACAGTGTAAAAAAGAAAGAAATCTTTGCAGTCACAATGACTTTGGGAAGAAAGGATGATTTTATTGGGGCAAATAAAGCTGGTTTTCTTCCACTTTAGGACTGGAAAAGAGAAGCTGTGTGGAGACCTTAT
>NW_009926224.1:0-23747 GCF_000696875.1 Nestor notabilis
CCCCAATGATAAATAAACCCAAGTGGTAATGTTTTCTTTGTGGAAACAATTACTCACCTAACGGCAAAGTACAAAGTTGCTGGGCCTGGTTTCTTGGGCAAGTCATGGTCCAGGACTCTGTGATCCAGCTGCAGCCAGACACTCTGACCTCTGCAGAAACAGGTTGGGGAGGTGGTTAAAAACTGGGATGGGAAGTACAGAAATGGAGTGTTTTCAGTGCTTGTGTTTGCTCTACTTTAAAAAGTGTGAGATTCTGCTCTAAGGCAGGCAAACATCTCATCAAATTATTTCTTTTTCTTGTAACATTCAGATTTTGATGTAGGTCGCTTTTGGATGTTAGAGAAGGCTCTTTGCAGTTGTGTTTAAAGCTGCAGCACAAAAGTCATAGCATGGCACCCAGAAAGGCTAGATGTTATTGAATTACCCTCCTTTGGTATCTATGGGGATGCTTCCATTGAGTTCTTATGGCTAGTGGGGGGGATCTGATCTGCAGCAGAGGCTGGATGTTTGCCTGCAGCAGAAATGGGTCTGAGCTCCTCCACTGCATGGGGACCACACAGCTCTGCAGCCGTACCCCCATCCCTTCTGTTCCACACCATCCCCGTTCCCAGTGCGACATGAAACCCCAGTTCAGAGCAGAGGAGTTTACCACAGGCACACATTAAATGGGGTACGTGCTAAAGCACAGTTCTCTCTGCAGCAGCTTCTCTGACTGAAATAGAAAAGAAGCCACAAAGGAAACAAAAACCACCCCAAACCCCAGAAACCTCCCTGAGGACCCTGGAACCAAGGGAGAGCCCAGAAGCGGGTGGATGCCCCAGAAGGCTGGGGCATGGGTGCCCTCCAGAGGCCACACACTCCCTCCAAGCACCCTGCTGTACACCCATGGCAGACTCTGGAGTGCCACTGGTGCTTCTGTGGAAGCCAACAGCTTTCAGGTAATCCCCTGGCAGCACTTTAAAGCTCACTGTGAAGGAGTGCCAGCAACCAGAAACCTGAGGAATTTCATAGCAGCTCTTCTGGGGAGTACAAAATAACCCAAGTGCAAACAGCATCCTCAAGGGATTTACAGAAGAGCTGGAAGGAAGTGTTTTCCAACATTTGAAAGGACAAGGATGTGGCAGAAACATTCTTGGAGAGACCAAGAGGAGAGTGGCTGGTAAAAATAACACACTGCTGCCTGTGGTCAGGGACCCAGAGCAACAGCTCCTACCAGCACTGCTAACATCAGCCCTTTGCCCAGAGCCCATCATGCACTTGTAGGTGAGAACAGCTTTGACAGGGTGGCCCCAAACATGGCTCTGACATGGTTTCTGGTAAAGGCTTCCATCCAGGACACTATTAAAAGCAGCACTGGAGAGCAGCAGGGACTAGTATTGCCATTAGACAAGAGAAGGTTTATTTGGGGGCTGTATTAGTACACAGCTCTGTTTCCCCACTGCCATAAGCAGCTCTGCTCCAGCTTTATGGGGGATCTGAAGATAACTCTTCTGGAGATGCTGGCCCTGAGGAGCAAATCCTGCACCCAGCAGACATGGGGAAGCATTTCAGTGCCATACTGACAGATGAGCCTAAACACCCGCTGAGGTTTCAGTTAACCCAGCCAAATACAGGTTAACACCACAGAAGCAGAACTCCCACAGTGCTCCAGAGAACTGCCCATAGCATCTCACCCAGCCCAGCAGCAGCTCTGGGCAGCAGGGGATGGGCAGCAGCTGCTGGAGCTGCCCCATTCCCATCAGTGGTGATGACAAACTGCACCCAACACTGCCATGAGCCTGCAATAGTCCAGCTGCTGGGAAGGGAGCATTGTGCATGTCGAGCACGTTCTGCTATAGCAGCTCTTTTTGGTAGTCTGCAGAATAGCTCAGATACCTAAAATTAATAGGGAAGCTAGAGGGAAGTTGTTTATGGGAAGGACTAGCCTCATATTTCATTGCTTCTAGGGAAATCCAGGTTTAAAAGACTTAATATATTTGCGACTGAAGTGCAAAGCAATAGGGGCAATTCATTTTGAAAATAAATGCAAACCCTTTTTGTTGTTACTAAAAGTGCAGAGTAGGAAAGCGGAGGGTGTTCACATGGGAAATTATTGCTGAATCTATTTTTTTCACCTTATGAGACAAACATGAGAAGTGAAAGCATCAGGAAAGTATTTCACAAGTATTCTCTGGTTTGTGCCCAGAAGATATTTTCCAAATATTTTCTGCTTTGTGCCTTCCCTTTTCTTAATATACTTACTAATATACTTCCTCATATATCTAACATACTTACGTATCATCTATAAACGTTATCCCAAAATACTCCTTCTCTTTCAGATTGAAGTGTGAGGCCACAAGATCCAGTAACTCCCGTGACAAAAGTTTGGGCTGTTGAAAGAGTAAAAATGATTTAATTCGTTTCAGTCCAGGCTTTTCACATATAATAAAGATTTTCTCTGCAAATACTGACATTTAAGTACCCACGAACATCTTAAAAGCCTGATGTGCAACTCAATGCAGAAGTGGCTCCATCAGATTCGGGGCAGTTGGATTCAGTGTCTCTGTGGAGCACAGAGAAGCAATTATGTACTTAACCCGTGACATCAAGCTGAAGTGCATGGACCAACTGCTGCTTTCCCCTTTCTGAGGGAGAAAGGCAGCAGCCCAGGCTTTCCTGCATTTACAGCAGGGGGGGATTTGTCAATTAAGACAATATTGTGTACTAGAGGATCTTGTGCTTTGGGTTCTGTTAAGGGAATAAAACACATCCCTCAAAACCAGACTTCTCTTCTAAATTACAAAAACCACCACCACCACGGGGTTGTTTTTAATACACTTTATGAATTTTTGGTGAAAACAGGTGAAAAACTGAATGCAGAACTGATGGCATCTGAAAGCAGACCTGTTTATTCTGCTTCTACGAGTTGCTCTAGTAAGAGAGACTTCAAACATCACAAGCATCGGCCCTTTAGCACTGTTAAAGAAAACAAGCAGAGAAATCTGGCACTGTGCTACCAGTGCCCTAAAGAGAAAGGTCTGTACCTGGACCAGCAGCTCCAAGTTCCTGTCATCGAGGAGATGCACTTGGCAGTGCCGGCCCTCTGTCATCTGCAAAGACAGCAACACAGCCCCGTGAGGAAGAGTGGGATCCACGTGCAGCTCAAGGGCAAGGACAATGTGTAGCAAGTGTCTAATCTGCACCAGTAAGTGAATCAACTTTGTACAAGAGCATCCTTCTCCAAGGACTCACTCTGGGGAGCTACCTCAGCACTCAGCTCCCATCAACTTCAAGCTGGAATTAAGGGTGCTTAGCAGCATTCAGGATCAGATGATACCAACATTAATGCTTCAGGAATTTAACTTGAGGATGAACCAGCCTGGCTAGTACCATAGTCACAGGCAGCAGCAATGGCCTTTTGTTCCAGTGAGGAGCAGACATGACCAAGGACCCATGGAACCCACATCTATCCAACCCTCCCTGTGATGGGTCAGCCTAGATTCGGTCCATTGACAGAGGAGCTGGTTTCTAGGCTGGATGGAGTGTCTGCTGGCACCTTAATGTTTTTCCTTGGGTAACTTCTCACAAGTATTAGAAGTCATTGCCTCTATAGGTTTCTTATATAGGTGCTTGCACACACCAAGACAGGTGCTTGAATAGAATGATTAATAATGGGATGAGCTTTGCAACCTGTGATGTTACATCTGGACCACCTATCCCGTGTCACATTTCTCTCTTGCAAACGTGTCTTCCTCTCTAAAAGGCGAGCAATTCAGAAACACAACACATTAAAAAAAGCACATTATGCCCTTTTAATACTTGCCTTTTGAAATCTAATACATTTCGATGAAAACTTTTATATTATTTAAAATCTGTTCTAATTGTGGGCCTCTCAGCAGCTTCATCAAGGACTGGCTTTGCAACACTCTCCAGGCAAGAGCTGGGGAAGGAAACCTGGCTTTTATATTTGTTCTCCCAGGCTCTAAGTAACTCATTTTCCTGACAGGGCAAGCTTCCTGCTCACTATAAATCCTGAGCTTCGAGCAGAGGCTGAGGGTGGTTTGCTTAGATAGGGGGTCCCAGAGGGATTAAACAGCAACACAGTGGTTTCTCCTTTCACATCCCTCTGGCTCCGCAGGGATGGGGACAAGGACAGGACTGAGCTCTATTGCCACAGCATCCTCTCATCACCTCGTGCCCCCAGATGCTGCACATCCAAACCTTATAGAGGCTTAAAAGCAAGTACAATTTGTACAAGATTGCAGTATAACTGAAAGGAGACCTCTCGCCTTCCCCAGTGATGTCCCCATTTCAACATGCGGCTGTCCGCACAGCGAGGGCTGCCCAGACACAGCCTCTTCTGTCACCACTCAGCCGTAATAAGGAAATTAACAAAGCTGTATTGTTTCAGCTAATTGAGCTCATTTCAACCAAAAGCCAAGAGGGAGTCCCCTCCCGAGGAGCTCTGCAAACAGGTCAGAGGTGAACGTCTGTGGGAACAACTCTGTCTAGTATCTGGGAAAATGGGGCTACAGCATCTGTGGCACTGGCAACTTCGGGCCCTGCTAAACATGTATCATCACATCGCTTGCCAAAACAGCAGTAATGGTGAAAGGACTGTCTGCAGAGCGAGTCTAGCTTTCAGAAATCCCTTCCTTTTCATTTCTATGAACATGAATGTGTACAGATGTGCCAGATGAAGAGCGACCGGTCGTGCACACAGGGCTGCAAAGCAAAGGATGCACCATCATGGAGATGACAGTAATGTCCTCTGGCTGTGCTCCTTGGTGCTGCACCCTGCAGATGCATTATCCCAGAGCTGCACCAGCCCCATACCCTGTTCTCCCAGCAAGGCACTAGTTTCAGCACTTTATCCTTAGGATTTTGGAAGCAAACCTGTGCCATCACAATCCTGGCTTCCAGTGTGCTCCCTGTGATTTATCTTCTCATAGAACATGCTGCCTAGAGCCCTTAAATCCATTACAATCCTATCACAGGTCCGTTTGTCCCTGAGAGCCATTGCACATTCATAACCAAGTCACATGTTACCATCAATTAATCATTTCATCAGTGCACCCTTCAAGGTGGTGCATATTTCTGGCTCTGACATACTGGTACCAATCTGCCCCTGGTGCGATGTGTCTGATCCAATAGTGTTTTTAAATCATTCCCCATCTGCTGCTCTGAGATAGCACAGGGGTTGCCATTATTTAATTGCTAACTGCTTTAGCTTTCACCCAGCGAAATCACATTAATCACTTCTGACTGTTTTAATTGCCTCAGTTGTATGTTGTTAAGTAAAAAAGGTTCCTATTACAGCAAACACATCCACAAAGCTGAGGAGAAAGGAAGGTTGGCTGGGAAGATTAAAACATAAAAGAAGTATCAACCATAATCTGTGCTTCTATTCAGCTATCCAAGGCAATTGTAGAGCACCTTAAAAGTAATTAAATCTCATGACACCCCTGAAGATAGGCAAGATATAATTATCCCTGATTTTATTGATGAGAAAACATAGAGACACAGCTTTTAAGCCTGATTTACAGATATAGATACAGATAACATTTAGTACCTGCATCTCATCTCAGAACAACTCATACAGCTGTCTCCCAGCGCACTGGAAAGCTCAATGAAGATACTGCAGAAGATGCCAGGGTGCTGAGTGACAAAGCACCATGAAACACCATTCCTATAACAAACCTGTCAGCTCCTGGTATCCCCAGAGCACTATGTGGCCATGGGCTTGTGTCACCCAAGGAATACTCTGCACACGGTGGGATGCAACAACAACGTTCAGGGTTGTAGCTCAAGGGAGACGGGCTCCGGAGCCATTCCCTTTTGCACCCTGCTGCTCCCCAGCCCATGCACACACCCCTGAGGGCTACATCCCAGGTGCCTTCTCCACCCGGGAGAAGGATACTCACTGTGTGGCACCACAGCCTGGTCATGGAACACAAATCTTCCAGGGTGACAACCAGTTTTGTATCTGCAGGCTCTGATCTCTGAACAAAGTGGTGCTAAGTAGGGCAGTCCCTTTGAGTCCCAGGGCTTCAGCAACCAGCACCCTGGATTCTGCAGCTGTGCAAGAGCTCACTCCAAGTATCCCCACCCCATTCCTGATGGGGCAGAGAGCACTTCACTTGGCTTACTTTGTACTTACAAACACCGAAGTAAATCACTCCCAGTTACTATCACAGAGCAACACAAGCCCAACCTGCATCAGGAATGTCGCCCACCAGAGAGTTCATCTCCAGGAGACAACTCTCCTCACATGGAGCTGCCCCCCTGTGCAGACAGGGCTTGTATATACAAGTCAATACTCAAGCCTTGCTTGTACAGGGGGCAGAATTGAAAGCATCAGCTGCAAGACCACCTCACAAGCTTTGGAGCATCAACCACCTTCCACCAGCCCTGTATTATCCTAGTGCAGTGACGAAGAGGTATGACATGCCTGTGGTGCAGCAGTGCCACATGCGCCAGCACAGGTATCAATAGTCTGGTCCCCTCCTCTTGCCTGAAGAAAAGCTGGAGAGCATCATACACAGGACTTCAACACCATGGTATCACTGGAGGATTTTGGCTATGGAAGGGTGCCTCCAGCCTAGTGACCAGACATCCTGAGCTCCTGGAGCCGAAGCAGCAAAGGACTTGTTTTAACTCTCCCAGTGACACCAATGTGATTTATTTCCCCACAGCACATCCGCTCACAGGCCTGTTTTCTTGGGCTTGGGAAAGGGATGTGTACTTGGCTCCCCAGCCCTCAAGCTGTTGGACTTCCCAAAGACCCAACGCCCCGTGAGCCCCTTGCAGATACATTTTCTTTCATCTCTAATTCAGTACATCTTGCTAATCTGAACAATATAATTGATTTTCTATGTACTTGGACCAATCCATCACAAGATGAGCACAGCTGCCTGGCTCAGTTAAGAGGTGGCGTGAGCAGTCTTGAGATATATATATATACACATCTGTGTTTTCCAGCTTATTCTCATTGATTTTGCATTGTCTGCACAAATGAACAATTTTGTTATATTTTTGCAACATGCCCCCAAGCTGGTCCTTTGAGTAGTTATTTTTAAAAGCCTGCTAATATTTAAAGCTATTATCCAGTAAAAGAAGTAGCATCATGAATTTTATGAACTATTCCTGTATCTCATTCCCAACAGGAAATTAGCAGAACAACGCAACTCATGGCCCCATTTTTGGCAAAATCATACTGAGATACTAGGATGCTGGATTCTCATTGTTTCCCAAAGTCACTCATATGCTCTGCACACAATAAGCAATAAAAACTCAAAAATGAAGAGGAATGAAAAGACAAGCACTGTCTGATGCAGAAGTGCAGTGATATTAAAATACTGCATCCCTCATAAGTTGCTTTTAGTGAGAACCTGATTTATGCAGATCTTCAGGAAAAAAGGCAGATGAAGGAGAAGAAACACGCAATTCCCAGAATATCCATGCGTGGAAATTAAAGCATAGGGTGATATTGTGGTTCTATAGAGCGGGTGAACATGTTTAGAATGGTTTCACATAGCTGGAAAAAACATTTTTCCCTCCATCTTGCTTGTGACACAGAACTTCAGACAAATTCTCCACCTAAAAACATCGAGGCAGATTTTCCAAAACATCAGTCCTTTAAAAAGAAAAAAACAAGGCAGAGAGGAAAAAAACCTACTTCTTGGCTACTTAAACTAATTCCCTGTGATATCCTGAGCCTGAAAGTTTATTTGGGAAAAAAAAAAAACAACATGTGCAGGATATTTATGCTCTTGCTCTTCAGCAGAAACATCCTCCCTGTTTGAAGCTGGTTGTTACGTGCAGTATTTTTAGACATCCATGTGTCTCATCCAGTTAGGGAAAAAATAAGAAAAAGAAAAAAGTAATCAGGGTGTAAACAGGAAACCTCAAAAAAAACCACTTCAGCCCAAACCCAAAACCTGACAGAATAACATATCTCCTGATGCGTAGCTTAGGAATGGGAAATCACAAAGGGGTCGGGTCAGAAGCAAACCTGAATGTGATGCACTCCCACGAGACCAGATTTCACCTGCTAGAACTGGGCACATTACAGAGACATCACTTGGCGTTGGTGGCTTTATCTGTCACTAACTTACGTTTTTAAGCCTTTTTTCTGTTTTAAAAAGGTCTGGACTCTTTGCAACTGGGGAAAGCCAAAACAACCCCAAAGCTTAACAACGCTGTGGCCAAAGAAGAGAGGATTGTACATAAGCTGCATTTATTTGAGACAAAATTGGGAACTGTTTCTACCACGGAAGTGCTCAGAGGTCTGCGCAGGCATCCAAGTTGCTCTCATTTGGGACATGCCATGATCTGGAGTTCAGCAGCCCATATGCATATGCTTCCTGCCCAGAGGATGCTGTACCAGGGTCCTGCACCCATATAAATATGCAGTGCTGGAAGCTTTAAAACCACCCCCCATCCAGTGAGGCTTCACATCTTTAATGCCCCAAACTCCACAAGAAATCTTTTGGAAGCAGCAAACCTCCTCCCCCAGTCTCCTCTTTCTTTCCTCTCAAGATAAACCCCTTGTTCAGACATGGCTGTTACTGAGCACCCACAGGGGCTCTGCCTGGAAAACAGCCAGTATGACACTGGGGATGTGGTCCAGCTGCACAGAACTGTGCATTTATTTCCGTAAGCTCCTTGCAAGGTAGCCATGTGAAACTAAACTTTGCTGGCAGGTGAGTAAGCTCCAAAGATATTTTACAGGCAGAAAAGAAGAAATTTGCATTGGTGCATCCAGAAATGAGAAAAAAAGAACCTTTTTCACTAAATAAATGGCCAGCACAAAGCCTGAAACCTGCAGCTTTAAAAGCCAGAAATTGGGCTGCAGTGCATCATTAGCACAGGGATTGTGAGAACTGGCTCATTTATTCCTGAAACAGGCACATCGCTCCACAATGGCGCAAGCAGTCAGAGCATTGAAGAAAATCATATAGATAATCAAAAAGAGCAATATTGCCACTCACAAGAGGCATGTGATCTGTAAGGAAGTGCTGTCCCTTTGCCACACCAACCCAGCCTCACAAAGCCTGTGGGATGAAGGGGGTCCCAAAATCCTGCTGTCCTGCTTTTGCCGGGTGACTTCAAGGCAGCAGCGCTGCTTTGCAGGTGTATCAGACCAGAGAACCAGCCTTGCACCTAAAAGAATTTCATCTCAAAATCCCCACCTGAGCTGCAGTTAGCCAGCTATAAAGCATCACCAGTAATTTCCTGTAAGGGTTTGGGGTTTTTTTCTTCCCCAAACCTCCCTTCTGTAACTCATAAGCCTATGAGCGATTTCAAAGCTTAATATTGAAGCCCCTACACTGACCTCAAATTTTAATCAGCACTTAGGTTATTTTTCCTTTCACCCTGAAGGCATTTAGGATCAGATCCTCAGCTGCCTTAGATCATCACTGCTTCACTGACTGATACAACGGGCCAGCTTATGTCTGGCCTGAAAACGTGCATGGCCTGAAAAAAGTACAAAAGAAGATGCGAGAATGTATTGTATTATGGAGCTGCCCTAACCAGGCACATGTCAGGAAAATAAAAGCTTTTGCCTGTCCTTCTGGAAGGAAGGAGCCTGCATGCAGCTGGGGGGAAGAGGGAAAAAGTTATAAAGGTTTAAATGACCTCAGAGTTTCCTGGTGTGTCTGTTGGGAGAGCAAAGCCTCATCATGTTCCAGCACTCTGAGTTACTCAAAGCTTTAAGGAAGAAAAAGCTTTAAGCCGGAAAATAACAAACAGGAGTTTGGTTTTATACCAGCATTTCTATGGAAACTTTGTAGTTGATCCACATAGGTCTCCAAACACATGATGATGCTCACACTTCTTGTGAGCCTGTGTGCAAGACAAAGAAACCTTTGGCTGAAGTTCTGGCTCCAATATAGTCAATGAATTTTGCCATTAATTTTAATAGGGCCAGGGTTTCGCCTCAGATCATTTATTATCTTGCTGTTAACAGAAGCCAGTATCCACACAATGTTAAATAGCCAGCGAGGCACTGAAGTGGCTGGCTACATCTTTCACCCTTCATGCTATGGGAAGATGCTTTGTAGGACCCATCTCACCTCACCAGGGTGACTTCCGAGTGCCACCTTGTCCTTTCCAGAGTCCACCCTAGCTCTGTACGCTCCCATCCCAGAACTCATGGGGTATTTACCCTCAGCATTTGCAGGGGCTGTACAAGCGATTCCCAACCTCAGGGTGTCCCTGTGCTTCTTGTTTCAGGACCAGCCAGGCAGGGACAAACACTTGGAGACCTGACCGAACACAATATGCACAGAAATCATGTTTTAAGATGAGACAAGTAGGAGAAAACCCACTTAAGTGCTAGCTGGTACAAATGCCCCTTTGATGATGCTTTCCATGGAAATGTTGGCTTTGCTGAAGTTTGGCAAAGAGTTAGAGATAAAAAAGAGTGCCTGGAACATGGGGCTGAGAGGCTCTCCGGGGTGCATGGCACATTCCTAAAATAGCCACACAAACTGAAGATATGATGAAAAACTTGCTCCTGCAGAGCATCAACTGCCTTTCATGTAAGCCCCACCAACTGAGCCAGTAAAAATGTCTGGCAAAGCAACAGCCCAAGTGCTCCCCCTCACTGCAGGCACTGTGGCTTTTCAGGGCCCAGTGCCAACACACTTCCCATGAGATTCTCATTTCTCCCATTTATCCCACTATTTCTCATTGCAGGGGATGGTAAATCTAAAGGACTCTTTCACTTGCTTTATTGATGGTTTGCTGAATTATCCAGGACAACAGGCACAGACAGCCTCTTGTGGTCATCGGAAAGATCTCCCTCACTGGAGGGGGTTGCGGGGCTCTAAATCTCATCCTCCTCCCTCAAAGTGCTCAAATGCAGTGCTATAGCACACTGCAATAAAAGGCAAAGAACAGTGATAAATTAAAATCCAGGCAACAAATGAATTCAATCTTCCTCAAAATTATAAAGTCAGTATCTCAGCCAGGAAATAAAGCCCTTTGCCAAGAGCAAAATATAAACAGGAGAGTTGCTGCTTCTTGGTCTCTACTAGGAGCATGCAGTGTAAAAACCTACCCCTCTTCTCCCCATGAGGCAATTCTGCAGTGTGGCTGCCTTTGCTGCTGCTCGCTCCCATGCTGGGGTTGTTCACCCACGACCACCACATCATGTGGATGAGGATGCTACAAGTGCACAGGTAGCATTGCTTCCTATGGTACAAATTGGACCAAACTGCTTCAGAAGAGCCTTTGCTGGCTCAGCTGGTCCCATGCTTTCCAGCTGACAAGCAGCAACCAGACAGCATTTCACCTCTCCTGACACTGCCAGAGGCCACAGGACCTTGCCATCAGTGTTATCAGTGCTGCGAGTCCCTCTGATGGACAGGGAGAGGTTAGATATCTTCTTGAAGAAGCAGCCCCCTTGTTGTATCAAGATTCTCCTTTCATTAAAGCTGTCTCATACCCAAAAGTAAAATGTTTCTTGAACAGGTCATGACATTCCATGAGTGCTGATGTTACTGTTCCTAGCACTTTGCAATGTATTTAAAATAACAGCAAGAAAAGAACAGACAGGCAACTCTACAGCTAATCCTAAAATATCAAGAAAATTAATAGGAAACAATCAGTGCAGATCTGCCACAAATATCAAGTCAATGAAATACTTCATCCAACATCTGCTTCCTTGGAGGAACACAGCTAATAAATTAGTGTCTGGTGGAGACGTGCTTATCACCGGCAGTGCTGAGACACTGCAGTCAGGTTATTACTGCACACAAGCCCATCATAATGTTTTGTTCCAGTGTAACTTCCTGGGAATTCAGGGGGAGAAAAAGATCCTGTGGGATCTGAGTGCTTTCCTGACGCTATCCAATGGAGCAAATGTGGAGCTGGCCCTGGAAAGGGCACTGCATCAAGGCAGCAGCATCCTCTGCCCTTGAATGAACAGTACCCACCTTGAGGCAGGACCAGATGCCTGCCCTCCTATGATTGTTCTGACCTTCAATCCTTGACCAGGAGGTTGCAGGCAAATCAGTTAAGCTCCTGCTTCTTTGCTTAAGTCTCTACAACACGAGCGTCAGGAGATATTCTGTGCGCAGCTTCTGGTAACTTCCACTGTGTTTTAACCCACCCCAGAAGCCATCTCTGACCCACCTGAAAAAAGCTCAGCTTTCCCTGTTATGGAAATAATGAAGGTGACAAAAAAAGCACCCCCTTAGAAAAGGCTTTCCAAGCTCCAGGGACCTGCAACCCTGTTCTTGATGCCTTTTTCCCTCTCTCCAGCCCAGAAGCTCTCCCCACTCTCTTTCATGGCTTCTCACAGGCTTCTCCTCTGTCCCCCCAAACGCACTTCTTACTTCTCCACCACACTTCTGCTCACCCCTGGGTTGAATTTTTAAAGGAAGGCTTCTGAGGCAGGAGACAGAGACAGAACAAGCCTTGACCATTAAATATCTGCCATCCTCTCCAGGCAGCACCACATCCTGAGGGCATCCTGCATCTTGTCCTCTCCTGCCCCGTCAGGGTCCTTGCACCCAGCTCATCCCCCATCCTCTCCCTGTACTTTTCCAGCCACCCTTATGCTTGGCAGCTGCCCCTTAGGAAATGCAGACGCCAGCCTTGAACAGACATTAGGTAAGCGGGCGATGGAACTTTATAAAAACAAGGCTGTATCACAAGTCCATCTGAACTGCCTTTAAACTTCTAAAATACATGCGAAGAGCAAGGAAACAAACCAAGGAAAGCCTGAAATCCTAAGCCCTCTGGGAGAAGTCAAAGCAGTGGTATTGGCTGCTGCGTGAGTCCCACCACCAGCATCCTGCCAGGCACTCGGGGTCTGACAGACTTGGGCTGCTCCCCACACCATGTTTAAAGAGAAACAAGCACTTCACATCAAAGGCTTTTTCTCAGCAGCCGTTATCGAGCTCTATGTGTGGCATCTCCAGTGCCAACCTCTTCATGAGGGGTTTTTTGGGGCAAGAGGGGTGGGGATCTTACTGATGAGCCATTTGATAGTTACATGCTGAAAGGGGCTACTGTACCAGTCACTGGCTGCCGTTTCTCAGGACTTATGAATCTGGGCTTTGTTCAGTTTAAATCATATCTCAGAGCAGTCTATAACGGTAATCTCCCAAAACGTTGTTTTTTCTATAACCAGAAACTACAGACCTGCTCCCCAGCTGCAAAGTTACCAGAGTCAAGCTTGGAATTAGCACTTTCCTAAAGCAGCCAAGGCAGCAATTCCAACAAAAGCAGGAAAAAGCAGCTGGAAATGCTGGGAGTAAACAAACAGTCCCTTATCTCCACAATAGAGTGCAAAAGATGCAAAGAAATTTTTATGGACTGATCTTTCAGGGTGAAGAAAAGAGCAAGTAAAAAGGTTCCAGCCAGCACTACCACACTACCCCCCAGTGCAAACTCACTGCTCTGTGCTGCTCTCCTGCTCTCACAGCTCCAAGCTCTGCATGATGTTCAAACCAGGACACAATGTAAGAGCACTGAACAACATTATCTGTTGCTGCTAAGCATTAGAAAATAAATTACAGCCTCTTACCTCCAAGTCACACTCCCTGCTGGTGTAAGAGGACTGGAGAAACCCAAGAAGTACTCAACAGTGTGCATCTGCTAAGCCTTCGTGTTTTCTGTACATTTGAGCTGGGGGAAGAAGGGAGACACGATTCCGGACTTCTTCCGTGGCTATATAATGTCAAGGAAGTGACCTTCGCATTGTTGCTTTGATTACAGATTCAGAAACAAAAGCCTTTCCAGCATGAGTCAGGGGATGCAAGAGGTTGAAACGTGATTGCTAGAAACAGAGATGAGCTGGGAAAGCGTTACAATTGGTTTGGGGTTTCTTTTTCTTTGTAATATTAACCCCTCTATTATTAAACAAAGCTAAGTAAGAATCAACAATTACAACCAAAGGCATAGCAGAGGGTGCCAGCCCTGGAGCACCATGACACCTCGCTGTGGGACCACAGGTCCCTGCCAGCCCCCTTTTGCCACATTAGCCAGCCAAGGACCCCCATGCCAACAGTTCTGTGCTTGCTGGGAGCTGCATCACCCCCTCCAGATCTCCCACCACACACATCCCCATCCAGAGGATGGAAAGAGTCTTTCTGCTAAAACTTAGCACAGCACTAAAGCTTCAGACACCCCCACTGCAGTGTTTCACTGGATTTCCCAAACCCCTTTCCAAAGCACAGGTCTGCTGCCTCTGATATTGGCTACTGCACACAAGGGGAGGAACTGAGAGTGCAGCTTATACACTTGGCCATTAATCTGAATTTGTTCCAGGGTCAGGGTTGCTCTCCTGGAATCCAGTTTGCTCCTGTAGAGGTGCAGGAGTAAATCATCTACTTGCTGTTCTGCTGCTCCCTTTGCAGGATTCTTTTCTGTGTGCAAAACACCAAGTTATATTTCATCTCCTGGATTTCTTCTCTCCTCATGCACCAGCCTACACAGGCTTCACACACACACCTCTGTGTAACTGTGTCAGGCAGAGCACAGGTATCACACAAAGGCACAAAACCTGAGCTTTCTCTCCAAAAGACATGTCAAATGACTAACAAAACTTTCACTGAAAACAGACAGAAAACACCCCAAAACAGAAAACCAAAGAACTGTGCACCTAAATCGAGGAGGCTGTAACCCCCAGGCAGCTACACAAGAGGCACAAAATCTCAAGTTTACACATGCAGTCACTTCAAAATCTGAAGCACAAACTTGTTCCTTCTTCATGAACACAGCTCAGCATTATTAATCTCCTTTTATGTGACATGAATACAGGTACCCAAGCTTTTAAATCACAACACTGACTCACATCCTCTGGCTGCATAAATTATGGGAGGAAGACTGATTCCAAGGGAACAACGCAGCCCAGGAGCACAGCATCCAACATGGGCTGGAAGATACGGGCCAGGGGAACATCACAAAATGGTACCAGAGATGAGAGGAGCTCTGAACATGCACCAAGACAACCTCATGTGGGAGCAAGAACAATCTCTTCCCTTTAGCTGGATGCTCTTTAACTATTTATGCTCCCAATTGAGCAGTCACCATGCACAGAGAGGACAGACTGTGAAGATTTTTCCACCTCAATTTTTATAATCTATGGATCTACTTTAATAGAAAAGATAAGTTCAGGTGGGAGCGAGAACAACCTCTTCCCTTTAGCTGGATGCTCTTTAGTTATTTATGCTCCCAATTGACAGTCACTATGCACAGAGAGGACAGACTGTGAAGATTTTTCCACCTCAATTTTTATAATCTATGGATCTACTTTAATAGAAAAGATAAGTTCAACACCTGGACAACCTCATGTGGGAGCAAGAACAATCTCTTCCCTTTAGCTGGATGCTCTTTAACTATTTATGCTCCCAATTGAGCAGTCACCATGCACAGAGAGGACAGACTGTGAAGATTTTTCCACCTCAATTTTTATAATCTATGGATCTACTTTAATAGAAAAGATAAGTTCAACACCTGGAGCAAAACTAACTTGCTTTTGTTAGAACAGAAAGCAAGAACCTTGGGGTGAAACTTTTAAAAGCAACACCTCAGAGACACATGGTTCTCACTTCTCAGAGGTACCAAATCCTCTTGGTCCAGCTCAATGCCCCCAAACAGAAGGCTCTGTGTACTGACTGTTTGAGGCCAGCAACAGGCTCCATTAAGCTGCAGAGCACTGTTACAGAGAGGCTAGGCTCCCTGGTCCACATGATCAAGAGCACAGCCAGCCCTGCTCCCCTCACCAGGGGTTGCTCCATGAATTACCATCAATCCAGACACCTCCAAAGGACCCAGCTACTCCAGACACCTGGGTGCAGTGAGGTGCCAGAGGTGTGTCACCCTCCTTGTTCAAGGCAGAGCGACTAGAGCTTTGATCAAATATCCACCCTTAAATAGCTGCAAACAAAGAGTTTGGGTTGGCTTTTTTTCCAGTTACTTTGTAAGAACTAATGTTCTCATAGTCGTGAGACTACAAAAGCTCTCCACATCATGCTCCATATCACAGCTTTCATGAGAAAGCCATAAGGCAGGAGGGTGCCAGGTCAGGTCTAGCCAGCTGGTCCAGACTGCACCAGCAACCTAAGGGGCGGCAGCCGAGACATTTGAGGGAGAGTATTTCAGAGCAACAAACTTGCATTTGTCTCCAAAACACAGACTCCAAAGCCCAAAAATAAGATGGAAAATAGACAGTGAGTCATATTTCCTTAGAGAGAAATGACGTGAAGGTTACCTGGGTGGTGCCAACTTCTGCCCTGCTGGGATAACCACAGGGACAGGAATAGCTGGAGGAGTGGAAGAGCACAGCTCCTCGGAGAATCCAGGACTTCCAAACAAATACAGATCTGGGCTGTGCGATTCAGGGACACTCTGGGGCACAGACAACCTTTCTAAACCAGAAACATTGGTGTTTAAAGGAAGTACAGTGCACCCATAAGAGGTTCCAGCAGAAGGAAGCTGTTGGAACAGGGAGAGCTGAGCAGAAAGAAATCTCTGCAACTCAGAGGCCACGAGAAGAGCTCTGAGCTGGGGTTTGGGGATGGCAGTGCTTCCACTCCTCACCAAATAGTACACAACCCCATAGTGAATGCAGCACCCCCCAGCTCTCTGGATAAGGCGAACAGATGCAATGTGCTTGATATTAGAGAGAAACTACTCCCACTTTCACTACAGCTTAGCTAACACCATAACACATGTCTGCTAAGTGCACCTGCCGAACCAGATTCCTGATGGGCTTCATCTACACCAACATATTTACCCTCCCAAAACAACAGTGGCAACCAGACACATCCAGTCTGGTGGCAGCCAAATAACTCTACACTCAGCATGATGGTGACCTATTTGCCTTCCTGGAGAGCTTTTGTTCCCCTCCTTTTTTTTTCCCGTGTCTATCTACAACCTGTTTTCCTCTCCTATTGCACTTCTTTTCCCCCTTCCTGTTTGTTTTCTTGGAAGTTTGAGCTCTGTTTGGGGGTTTTGACGCACAGCTGAATGGGGTCAGAATGATTCATTTTTAATTCCCTGGTATCTCCCCTCTCTTCCCTTGCTTGCATAGCCTGTACTTTTCATGCTGAGTAATTCTTACACTGCCCTCTCCTGCTTTTCCAACTTTTACTCCCATTCTCCTGTCCTTTGCCTTCCTTACCCATGCACAAGCCAGCAACCAATCTGCACGAGATACCAGCAAGCATGACCTTCTCCACTCCATCCAGCCCACATCACCCTACCTAGAAACCACTGGTCCAACAAAGGGTAAAACCAGGATGCTCAGAAAACAGCATATGATTAGCAGCGGCCACATGGTATAAGTGCTGTATGCAGTAACTTCTCCATCACCACTCCCAGCTCTGCTGGCACCACACATTCGCACCCAGTAGCAAGCAGGAAGATGAACACTGGGGCACCCATCACTGGGACAGCATCTATTCTGCATCAGGCGGAAAAGCAACCATGGAAACATCACTGTCTTAAATATAATGTTGATTGGACTGTCAATGATGGCTTTTAATGGTTAAACAGCATGTTCAGGCTGTTCTCAGCATTTTGATGACCCTTATTCTCCCCATCTCTCCTTCCAAAATGCAAAGTCAATGCACGTTTAAATGCACGACAGATCATTCAGCAGGGAAAAGTGTACGTTTGTACTTGTGTGTGGGAGGGTGTTTAAGCTAATATATTCCAGCACCGATAGTTTTATCCTCTTTGCAGTCTCTGAGACTGAACTGGCCTCCATCTGTACAGGAGATTAGCAGAATTACTAATCACTAATTATGACTCAGAGGTTTTAAGAGCAACGCAGACTGCACAAGGGTGGCCTGATTTTTAGAAAGTGAGGAGACAGCACAGTGTTATTTTAAGCACATGGACAGTCCGTCCACGATTGGAGAGCACTGCAGTGACTTGCTCAAGTGACAAAGCTAAGCACTCAGAAGGACAAAAGTATGGAAAAACCAGCATGTGCCTGAAACACTTTTAATTTACCTTTTCATAAACCTCTCGTCCAGTGAGAGCAAGCTTGCCAGCCTCAGTGCACAAGACCGAAACAGAGATTTATCCAGGCAGGTTCATACAGTGATACCTTTGTCCAGGAGTCTGCTTCTGAAAGGCAGCGACATTTGAAATCTAACATATTTTGTGAGCTGCGTCAGATCGAAGAAAAAGAAATATTTATACAGGCTGAGGTGGCTGGTGAATAGAAGGCACTGTTTGAAACTGGCACTGTGACACCCTGAAGGAAATGAGGTGAAGTTCACAGTCTGGTTGTGAAGTTTGTCTGCTAGGGAAGAGGTAGGAGTGGTACAAACCCCATGTTTTTGTTTGAATAAACTCTAACAGAAAACGCTATATCATGAGCTCAAATGGAAATATGTCTGGCAGAGAGCTTTGGAAAGCGGCCGTTGGAAGTGCATAAAGCCAAGTTTAACTCTAAGCTGTCAGGAGGCAGTGCCCAGAGCTGGTCCTGTTCTCCACTCTAGAAGAGGCTCCCCTAAAGCCCCAGCCACAGGGAAACCTCCACATGCCGTGTTTGGATGTGACAGGGGTTTCAATCAGAGCCAAAGCGCTGTATGGGCAGAGTCACAGCATAAGATCTGATCCCTCCAAAAACAGCTGGATGAAAGCAGTCAGAGCAAAGCTTTCCCAGAGGAACCGCGAATCTACAATGCTCAAGTTTAAATCTTTGAAGAGGAGCATATTCTTCATCTTCTAAAAGGGTCTTTAAGCTGCTTTGGAAAACCCATCAGGACACCCTAGACCCTCTGAGCATCACTCCGAGGTCTGTCTGGTGCAGAGGAAGGAAAGCTCTGCCCTGACAACAGTCACCCTTTGTGTTCAGCCTTGCTGCACCAGCAGCACTTTTTGTCACTCTGAAAAGGAAAAAAAGGGCATCTCCAATTTGTTGTCAGCATTTTTTTATAATGGAAAGTTAAGGTGTGGTAGCAGAGGAAACACAGTCCTCACTATCCAAACCAATGACATTAGCACCATAGGAAACAGGACTCAGCCACTTCCTCTCTTGCTCCTCCACCCCAGGTTCATACGGGGCGGGCACACGTACAAATCTTATTTATTGTGCTTCATCAGCAGAATTATTTCACTTCACACAGGGGAAATGACCTTTCAGAGGTTAAAAAGCACATGGTCCAAAACCCCCCCATGATTAAGTTTATACTTCTACACCAGAGATCGTTACCCAAATAACCAGTGTAAGTGAAGAGCTTAATCACAGAGATGCTCCCATACCTTGTTTCACATCCAACAGATATCAATCACAATGTGTCATCATATTCTGCAGGGAGTTTTGTGACAGTTTGCCTGGTTTCTCTTTTCCACTTTGCATTGAGCAGACTGGCTGACATACATTTTAACCTGACACTAAAGTATTAGTTTTTAATTTATAAGATGTTAGTTGCATTATTAAATAGACTTTGATGTAATGTTTCATTCATGCTTAAAGCACAGGGGGGTAATGAGGACTGGCTGTGCTGTGGGATGTATAGGTGAAAATCGGTATTCATACCTCGGGGGAAGACATGCACCAGGATATGGTAGTGGTGACATCCCAGTTAAAGTCAGGCCAGTAGTAATAACTCACTAGACACAGGATAGATGTTGATGCTGAAAGGTTTTGGCTTTGCTATGGTTTATTAACCTCATTTATACAAGTTTCACTTTCTGTTTTAGTGCTCTATAATTAAATATCAGACAGGTGGCCTATAAAACCAGCACATATAGAGCCCTGCCAACAGCTTTATTTTGGAAGACTATCAGGACACCCAAAGTGCTGCCTGACTCGCTGTGGACATCCAGAGGGGCTCTGGGAAGACCCCCCAAAGCCCAGCTGGCAGGTCAGAGCACTACATGCCAGATCTCCGCAACAAAATACAGCCCTAACTCCTTTCCCTCATAGGAAAGCTGATTCTCACCTAGGGTTCTTTCCAAGCCCAAATAACTCATATTGACTTGCTGCAGTTAGAAGGAAGATCTGTGCCAGCTCTTCCATCAGCTGTCTCTGCAAGTCTCTGTTTATTCCAGGACAGGCTTTCAGATGCTCTCTGCCATGGACAAAACAATGTTCCCTGGCATACAACCCAAGTGCTCACAGAGGATAAATTCACTTACTGTACAACCCTCGTCTCCTCGAATGAGTTCAGAGGTTATTCCAGTGTGAAAGGGGACGCCCCATCAGCACTTTGGCTCACAATGACTCGGCTCTGTGCAAATAGGACATCCCTTCTCTTTTGGCAGATGAGACAGATCATGGGAAGCACCCTGGAGCAGAGACCAGCGTGGCTTGCTGGGCTGGGGCTTAAGTCCCCACACCAGTGACCAGGTAAAACAACAGCCAGGAAGACCTTGGAAGGTTTCCTACACACGTTATAAACAAGACGACTAAAGAGAAGGTGACTGACAAAGGCTGGTTTGTTCTTGCTGGGTTGGGGTTTTTGTACTTAAAGCTGCTAAGGCAGGTAAAGGCTTTATGCTGGCAGAGAGGATTTCAGTGTGCCCTGACCAGGCGGCTCTGCCTGCGTGACAATCTCTGCACCTGCTGGCTTCCAGCACGTAGGCAAGAGCCCTGCGTAGAAGCATGAAGGTGTCATTGGCTTCTCCATGCTGGGACTCAAGCTCAGGTCTCCCATGAGCCTAGCAAGTATTTCATATTTAAGTCCAAAAACCCTCACCACCACAACAATATACAGCTGCCCAGGGAGAAGAAATCCTACTGGCTTCCCTTTCACCACAATAATGTGCTGATGATTAAAGTGAGACCTGCTGGCAGTGTCCAACTCACCTGAAAACAGCCACTGACCCACAGAACGTGAATGACAAATGTGGATCAAAGAGAACTAAAGCCTCCAGGGCTGAGCAGCAGCTCAAGTGCTGTCACGTCACCTTTCCCTGCATGTCCCTTGCATGTAGCTCACTGACAAAGTTCCCAATTCATTATAATGTGCACAGCCCAGGGAGGGCAAAAGAGTAACGTTAGTCTAAAGAGCCTTTATATACAACATGTGGTACTTTTCGTAACTGGAATATGAATGAGAAGGACTTGGAGAAATATGAACATTCTTGGTGAAGCCAAAGTGGGAAAGGACTTTGTTAAGCACCTGTCAAAGTGCCAATATTAATAAGAGTGCAAGGCAAGAACATGTTTTCATGTGGCTGCATTAACTAGAGGACTTGTAGCAAAAATTTGAGAAGACAAATATCATCCATGGCTGGGACAAGAATGTTGTTAATCCTTGTTACAGACAGAGAACAGGGGCACAGAGAAGGAAGACAATTTGTCCAAGGTAATACAGGATCTACAGCAATGATGGGACACAATCTCACACCCAAGATTAGAGCTTAGTCCCACAGACTCTGCGACATCCACCTCCTTGGAGAAACAACCCCATGGAGAGCTCTGCACTGCATGTTTTGCTCCTGCAGTGCCCGAGGTGAACAAGTGTTACACAGCATGGCTCAGAGTACATCCCTGTATGCAGAGGTCATCCAGCTGTTGTCTCTACATGTTCCCATGGCTTCACGTGTTTAAAAAATAAATGAAAAGGAAAAATAATATTTGATTTAACCTCTTGCACGGCTCAGATATCTAAACAGACCAGTGATGTGTGCTGCTGAGAGCCCAGTCCTGCACCCATCAGACTCATCCAGAATACCACCAGGATCTGAGCTCAAAAAGCAATGTGTTTGAAGGAAGTGTTGCAGGTCATTCCTTCATCTCCCATTTGTACATCCCGAATTACCACTAGGAAATTCCTCATGTTAAAACGTGCGAGTCACCTTGTTCCTGCCTGGTTTCATTTCCCAGGGGTGACCCTCGAAGCAGTGAGCATGGAGCATGTTCCCAGCAGTGTGGCTGGGCTGTCCTCATGGCTGTGACAAGCTGAGGGCAGAGGGGGGTGGGGAAGGGGCACTCCCTGTCCACTTCCCTGGCTCAGGGGCAGCCTGGAAGGATGGCAGGGGGACCAGTCCTCTCTTTTTACCTATTTTCACATCCCCACATTAGGATACAGGCACAAGTCAATGATGCTTCTCATAAAGACAAGACAGATTAATCCACTAACACCCAGAAGGACACAGTAAGTTTGGGAAAAGCTACAGTCACACTTTGTTCTGAAAAAATCTCTTTTCACTTTGAGCCAACCATCAGAGAATCACAGATAAACAGGCTGAAAACAGCTGCTGTCAGAGCTGGTCCTTACCAAGCCATTATTCCAGCCCTCGAATGATGGTGTTTGCCTGCATGAGGATGCAGCAGGGAGCAAAGGCAGTCTGAGCTCCATGCTATTCACATGAATGGAGTAAAAAAATTATACCCTCACAGTACAGGTGTAGCTAGATTTTACTTATAGGAAGGAGCCAGAGCTGCATCCCTCATTTCGTCAGGTCAGTAAAGGTGAACAGACAGGGAGCAATGGTGCCTGTACTCCTGCATTCCCTAACTACACACAAACCATATTCCTCAAGTGACATACGTGTCACAAAGTGTTTACATCCATCATCTGTACAAGATGCATTCAAGCACTTGGAAGCACTTCTATCACCATAAAGCTGTTCTCCTGCTCCTGGGCATACCCTAAAGCTAAATAGCAACAGATCCCTTTGGGATTAAATAGGCACAGATGTCCTTTTAGCATGACTTTCCCATGAAAGTTACATCCTGATGGTTCTGGTGAGCTGTTTGCTATGAGCTGTGTCATTCTCTGTATTGCAACACAACAGGGAGAGGGGAGAAGCAGCCTTGAAATATTCAACATAATCTAGTAACCACACACGCTGACACTGTGAGCAGGCACACATCACAAGCGTGTATGTGAGACAAAAATAAATAGACACACAAAAATAAATAACTGCCAGCAAAAACACACTCCAAAAAGAGTGGCACCACCCTAACTGCAACTGAATACCACAGTAACTGCAAGTACCGGGGCTGTATTTTTTGCCTGTAGAAAGGGCAGCCTCCTAATTGTTTCAGGACTCACTGCAGCCCCCCACAAATAGCAATCCCTTTGCAATGTGAAGTCCTATCACACTGCAATCTGCCACTATTCAGTAACACAAACAAGCAGTAGAGAAAACTACAGCCAGTCTCTCGCTTGGCAGCATCATGCTCCGAGTGCCCGATCGCAGCACAGGCTGAGACCTGAGCTCCATCTCCCAGATTGCAAGCACAAGGATGGTGAAGGAAAAGGAGCTCTGAGGGGCTGCGATACAGGGGCAGCTGGATGAAGGAACACTTATAAACTGCCTGATAAAACACATTTAATATAGACAGCATCTCCCCCAAACCCTAAATTCAAGGCAGACACACAGAGCTGAGTGTTTGAAAGCCGTGCTGGACACCAGCTCAGACTCATTATAAACCTGCTGAGTACCCTCGCAGCAGGGCTGTAACAAGCTGGGCTCTGCCTCAATAGATGCTGTTCACTTCACCCGGGCTGTGAGCACTGAGGAATCACACAGGTGAGTGAGCAGCATCCAACCTGGAGCAGTCCCCAGGGTGTTTTACCTGGTAGACATCCCGGAGGCCGCACCAGGCTCGCAGGGCTTGCCGGCATGCCCGCAGCCGGGCAGCGTACCACCTCCTCAGCGCTGCCACCGTCACCGTCCAGACGAAGCGGCTGCCGCTGAAGAGCAGATCCTCCACCCCGCACATGAACACCGAAGCCATGAGCTGCTCCTCTGGTAACACAGAATCCGCGTCCCAGCTGGCTCCCGCTCCCTCCTTCAAACGCCTGGCATGACGGCAGCCTGGCTTTATACGG
>NW_009926224.1:23963-26914 GCF_000696875.1 Nestor notabilis
GCTGTTCCCCCCGCCCATCTCCGGGCCAGCAGCGCCTGAAGCAGAGCCAGCGGCTGCAGTAGCTCAGCCCTACCAGCGGCTCACACAGCAGCCTTGTCCTTCTTAACAGCTTATATAAAGCTCTGTTAAGCTCCAGTAGCTAACGCTATGTTCTCTAATTAAATTTTAACCCTTTTGCCATATGCCCTGACAACAACCCTGTTTAGACGTTGCAGGAGATGAAGGAAACCGCTCGCCAGGCGTTCAGCGCCGCCTCACTTCAGTGAGCCTGGCAGGAGCGTCGTACGCTGCTCCCGCCTAGCACACTATCTGCCTCCGACACCTCGTTACGTGCCAGAGAGGGAACAAAGCTGTCATCGCTTTCTCCCGACTGATCCCGTGCTCAAGTTAGACACTAGAAACCCCACATTTAAAAAAGCACCTCTGGGAGCCAGCAAGTGGAGAAAACACGAATTAAACCAGGATCAGAACATCCCTGCAGAAATAGATGCGCTAACTTCTCCTCCAGCTTGGACTGTGGCAGATGCCCACAGCACAGAGCCATCCCTCTGCTCTACATCTCCTTCTTGGTTGTTGCATCATACTGGTTAACAACCAACACCAGCTAAGGAGATGATTTTGCTCTACTCAAACTAGCTCCATTAACGCAGCACTTGCTGCATGAGAAAACAAAGCCGGTTGTGCTAGCCGAGCTCTTCACAAATAGCCCACAGCAAATAAACACGGAAATAATAGCCCACAAGAGATTCCAGCCTTGCTTCAATAGTCAGTTGAAAATTAAGTGGCACCCTGCCCTTCTGGGGCTTAAACTGTTAATGCTGCCAAGCTTCACCTTTCGTTTCTGAACTCTGTCCTATTAAAAGCTAAGGGAAGGTGGAAGTCAAAGGGCAATTAATCTTTTTAAGATCCCCTCAGAGGATTTGACATTTCCTAACACTTTCGGGGCAGAAGCTGCAGGAGCCCCACATGGCACCACAGCACCTTGCTGAAGAAACTACTCAAAGAGCAGATTTTTGGCTAAACCCATCAGTGACACAAACCTGTAGAAGTAATCTCTCTTGTGCAATGAAATGAATGAAAAGGGGGCAGGAACAGCTTGCATAAAGGTTGCATGGGAGAGCTAAATCCCATGGTGTTGCTGGTACTGCTTCTCCAATGGCATTGCCTGCAAACACAGCCTCTAAACCAGAGCTATAGCAGCCCTGCCCCAGAGGCTCTTCAGGAGAGGAAAGCACCCTGCAACGGTCATAGCACAGTGCAAGTATTCACAAAACCCATTTCGTTCCATATTAATCAATCTCCTTTGTACTGCAAGAGCCTACACAGAGAGCTCCCGTGTTGTAGTTGGGGTGATTTAACTCTGTAGACAGATGCCTGTTTTAGACAGGATTTGGACCTGTGTGTCTCCAAGCATCACACTCTTTCCTTTTATGTATAACGAAGTAACAGCAGCTCTGCTCCTCTTGGTGCTGGTGGTATCTATTGGCTGTGCTGCTGCCAGGGAGTTTAAATCTCTCTGAGCCTCACTTTCACATGGGGAAAACAACTATTTCAGATGTTACTAGAAGATGTTACAGAGTGAGCCAATACAGAGAGATAACGGATTGTTATAATAAAAGGCAAGTAAAGACTTGGGCTCTACACTGAAATCCAGCATCCATACACCCACTCCAAGAGTTTTATCACCCTTTTGAACGCTATCTTTGAGCCTGTGGCCACAAGAACATCTTGCTCCTCCTCTGATGTTGCCCAGCATCACTGTTCTGTGATGTGACTAACATCAGCACAAACGTACAAAATGGAAAAAGTTTCCATCTCCCACTGAGAGAGTGGTGACAAATATCTACAGAGAGTTATTCCAATAGCCTAAGCCAGTGCTAGCACCAGGCTTGGCAGCGGGTAATTGCCATTCCCTCAGATAGCACTATTTTGGAGAGGAACAGGCCAGGAAAATCTGCAGCGGCGTTTGTGCATTATGGTCAAGTCATATCCAAATTTAAACAGAGATAAAAAAAGAAAATCCAATTTTCAATCTCCATTTCTGAAAGAAAAGAAAAGGAGCTTTGTATTTAAAGAAACAGTGCAGGGAACGACCCTGTCCTGCGCCAGGAAAATCCAGCCAACCCGCTATGAAAGGTTTAAATGCCTCTGCTCTGTGCCTGCTGCCCTTAGTGCCTTTTTGTTTTCCCTATCACCTGACTAGATCAAAAATAAAGGATGATGAGGACTCTCTCCTTCAACACAGCACAAGGGATTGTTTTTTAATTGTTCTATGATCCATGATATCCTTACGTTGAACACATTTTGCAGTTATTCTTTAAGCTTCACAAGTTACTGCGTACCTGAGCAATGGCCTCAGATGGTTCCATCTCAGAAGGCAGAGCCATATGTACTCAAGCCCTCCCTCCTCAGTACTCCCAAACACTTTTCCCATCAATATTTCCATGGCCTTGTGCAGCCTTTATGCTCTTACAGTAAAGTTATAGCTCCACATATAGGCTAGAGCAAAACAAGAACCTTTTCCCCACCCTTGCTTAGGGTACATGGAACTCAAGTCCAGTCTCATGGATAAAAGCTTCACACACATCTTGTCATTCCTTCTGCAGATGAAGTAGGTGATAAAAGAAATAACAAGGAAGTGCCATCTGGACTTCACCTTCCCACTTGACCCAAGTACATGAGGCAGTAACAACGCCATGGTGCACTGTCCCTCGAACATGGGGCGCAGCACTGAACACCCACAGAACAAGAGCGAGCAACGAAAGTTTATGATGCAAAGAGCAGCTACACTCTCTAGAATAATTTTGGTGTTTTAATATGCAGTTGATGAATTACTCAGATCAATCTTAGTCTTTGACTTCCACTCTCAGAAACTGATTGCAAACAGGTTAATTTGAAATACCCAAATAATATCCAGGCTCTTTAGAGTCAGAATAGAGAACAGAAAATTC
>NW_009926224.1:26933-51259 GCF_000696875.1 Nestor notabilis
TGATACCCAGGTGGCTTCTAAAGACTGCAGTATCCAAATCTCTATTCTGGGGGGAAGGGAGGGAGGAGAGGGGGATGGGAGGAAAAGGAGATAGATGTCTCAGGAAAGGTCTTTGTAGATGCGTGTAACCACTTTCAAGGAACACAAGAGACAGCTACTGCAAGTCTATTTGATGTGTAGTCACATGAACAACAGGACATTCATTTCTGGTAAGGAATAAGCCTACACAACAGGAATCTAAGGAGAAAATCACTTAAAAAGACGACAGAAAACTTGATGTGTGGCAGATTCATGCTTTCCCTTACATTATTGATTGTAGTTCCAGAATAATGAGTATCAGAAAGAGAACAAAGGTTTTCTACCAACATAATAGGAAAAGGTGATCCCAAGTGGATTCTCAGGCTTCCTTGTATGTTATCTTCTGTGCCAAAATGTACAGAAAAAGGCATAGCAGAATTCCTGCTTTTTTTTTTTTCAAAGTAGTTCATATGAAGTTCATATGAATAGAGAATTCATCTACCTGTGAGACCAGAGGACAAGAGCATCAAATTTCCCTTGTATCTACAAAGCAGTATCGCCCCTAGATGTGACTTTTGATTAGACATATAGGAAAAAGAACACAAACACAAAGTCCCTAGTGGCAGGTAATGAAATTAAGGCTTTGATCATTTTCGGTCTCTGAACCTTCAACAGTAGAGGACGAGTTGTTGTGCAGATGCACAAAATGTCTAATTACATGAGGTTGCAGATGTCTGTTCTAACCGGTGCTTTAAACCACACTTTAATCACAAGTTGTTCTCATATATTGACCACACATGATCGCAGCCAGTACTCACAATATTCTGTAGAGCAAGCAGTGAAGTTCAGTAAAGATCAAAAAAACCCACTGATTCAGCCCTCACAAGGTGATGAAAAATAATTCTCTTTTATGCACTTCACTATTTAGAAATCTGCTGCTACCTCAGCTCTGAGGGTTCAAACCCTCAAGCCCTGATGGATGGTCTCAGAGCAATAAGTGTGATTGAGGTCTATGCCAGGACCCAAAAGCCTGAGGTACCACGCTGTCCACTGAATTCCCATCAGAAACAAGTTTAAGTCCCACATCCTCCTTTTACACTTGGACACATTTCTCCTCTCTACACAAATCTGTGTGCAAATTTTCATCAAAATAGTCCCATTTTGCTCCAGTTCAAGCCAACAGTGCATGATTTCACTGCTTTTAAAAATACAGTTTAAAAAATGGCCAAAGGTGCTGATTTATAGAGTTTTCAGGAGCATGAGCAACAGGATTACTTGGGAATTAGGACTTTCTCAGACAATGCTGAAGCTGCATAGCTCCCTAACACTTTTCTTTAATTCCTGTCATGAAGCAAGCCTGTCAAGCCATGAGTATTAATGCAATTAACCCCAAATAAAGATGAAGTGAATTCTCAAGAATCGGTTTTGCTACACTCTGGCCCTTAATTACCAACTTAAAGATAAAGTGAAATACAGTCATCAGGCGCCCTCTCTTTGATGTTGTAACCTCTTGGTACATAAGATGCTTAAAAAGCAACACCAGTGCATAGGATAAGTCTGTTAATCCAACCTGCCTTGATCAAGGGCTTCTGAAGCAAGATTCAGCTTCTCATAAAAAGTGTTTGCAAACCAATTAGGTTCTTTGAGATTATTGGGCGGAAAAAAACACAAGGTATTTGTAACTAACCTACTTTAATCCTTTATCTCAGCATGAATTTGGGGGAACCTTTAGAAATAAGTCTACACTTCCACAAAGATCTACTGCCTTTCACATTATCCAATTTTAACTTATAAAGCACATTAAATTGCATGAAAGGTCCATGCCACTCTCCTTTAAGGTTAACAACAGCATCTGATAGAGGTATTTGGACTCCTCATCAGGTGCTGCACACCAGGGCTTTCAATTCCCACCTTTTGCCACTGAACTATGTCAAGTGACTGGTGTAGCTGGAAGCCGTAACTACACCCAAATAATCCACAGCTACAAAGGGAGGCTTCAGTACCTGGTACTCTTCTCTCTGGATAAGGCACAGCCTTGAATAAGCTTATTTAACAGCAGCCTTACATACTTCTTAATGAGGCGCTGACAATTTTTTCTCCTCTCAGAGCTTGAGCTGTACATATATTGCTCTACACTAATGATATAAACATATCACCATGACAGATAAACACATCTTTAAAGATGAACAGCCGCTGTGCCAGAAACATGGATTTCCTGCAGTCTGTATCCCATACTAAACTAATTAGTACTTCACATCAGAAATGAAGTGCCACTGCCTTGTAACTTTATAAATGATTAAATAGCTTGTAGCCCAATTCCTCGAATGGCAAACTTTCATACCTACTATACCTAGAACAGCAAAATCAGGTCAGGTTCAAAACAAGTAGCATATGCTCCAGTTTCACGAGTCAGGGTTTATCATCTTTCACTAGCACACTATCACCATCAGAACACGGCTTTTGTAACACAAATGTAGCTCCTCCAGTACCTCATGGCCAGTGCATCAGGGGTATAATTTGGCACAGCTCTGCTGGCTTTAGTGAGACCTCACATGTCCATGCACATATAATCAGGTAAGAATGTAGTTCAAGGAGTCTACGTGCAATTTGGCAGCAGAGAGCACAACTTCTAATGCATGTCCCTATTTAACATATACCTATATGCAAATTGTATTTAAGTTTGTATACACACATATTTAAGTCGGTAGAAGTCTACAGCCTTGTAAAGTCTGTTTGCACAGAAAAGATGCATAATAAGGGGAAGCACCACCCCAGTATTCTGTCTCCGAGTCCACAGATGCTTTCAAGCTGCACCCTTATGCCATTCCTCAGTGCCATGGGTGGTGGCAAGCTGAGGACCCAGACACCAGCACCGCCATGTGCAGCTCTCCAGGCATGGAGACCTGCGCCAGGGATATGGTACAGCAGGTCAGGATGTCTGTGGGATTAATGTGACACTGCCTTCCCTGAGCGAGCCTGGAGAGCCACCCTCCTCTTCCCTGCTTCTTGGGAAGGGCTTCATTCTCTGGGAAAGCTTCACCAGGAGGAGTCACCACTGGTGACATGGGAAATCATCCTGCACTCAGTGATACTCCCAAGTCACATCTGGAGGAAACGAGATCAAACGAGCAGAGGGTGGAAACCTGGGGCATCCTCAGAGCTGCAGAGAAAGTGACACCACCAGCACCTAACCCAGCAAGGGCTTCACCCAGAGCACACTGTGACCAGGGCAGTGGTGGTGCTGCTGGAGGAAATGACTCTCGCTGTGTCACCCTACTGCTGCCAGGCCCTTGCAGAGGGAGGCAGCTCTGACCTATGCATTTGGACCATCTCCCTGAGGAGCACCCACAGGAAGTGATGGCAAGGAGGAGAGGCTGTGGCCACCTTTGGAAGCTGCAGCAGGATTTCCCTCCAAGCGGCTGGTTTTGCCTTCCTAGCATCCAGAACTGTAGTGGGTCACTTGCACACATGCCTCCTAAACCCCAGAAACCAGCCCATGGAGATGGTTCCCAAGCCCAGGAAGGGGTGAAGAGCCACTGTGGAAGAGGGGCTGAGACCCTGAAGAACAGAGAGACAGAGCTGTCACATGCCATGAAAATGATAGGAAAGGATAAAACCACATTTTCCCTCCACACCTGAAGTCTCATCGGTCTCATTCTTCTACCTCCCCAAAGCAGGGGAGTGACAAAGTGCTTTTAGCATCCTAGTTCTGAAGGCAAAATTATGAAAGCTTCTGTGCACTGACACATTATAATGGTTAGACCATTCTGACCATATTTTCACCTCATATGCACAAACACTCAGGTCGGCCAGCACAGTCCCCTTCACCTGGACCTGCCACAGCAGCTTCCCAGCAGCTCAGAGCAACGCCACACGCTTCCCTGCTGTTTTCATTTCAGTAGTGGATGTCACTCTTCCTGTCCATCACATCACTGCAGCCATTAAATGCTTCAGGGTCTTATCGGAGGAGTGACGGGTTCAAAGTCTGAAGGACCAAGGGCTTGGAGCTCCAGGCAGGGCGACAGGTCCAGCCCCACCAGTTTGCCCTGTGCTTCCTACTGCCCTGGCAGTAGGAAGGTTTCTTCCCTGGCTCTGCTGACCAGCCACTTAGGCACCACACAGGTACCGAACCTGCTCAGCTTCCCTCAGGCACCGGTCCACGATGGATGCTGCCATCACCATGGCCTAAAAAGGGGCAGCATCTCCTGCATTTTGAATCAGCAAGGAGTATTGAAGGGAGCCTGAAGAAGCCAGGTAATTACTTTTGGATGAAGTATTTCATGGTAGATATAAATACGTGAGGAGCAAGAAAATCCAGGGCTGCCCCAGCTTTATGATTATTTTATAGCCTCATTAATCTATGGCAAATGGGGTAGAATTACTACATAACCTAAATACTGGGCAGAGATCTACAATGCTGTAAGAGGGAACATAAATGAGATTGTAAAGTTTCAGCAGTTCGCATGATATATATGGCCACAAAGACAAAAATAACAACCCAAACCTACCACTCTCCTGACAAGAATCTTTCAAAGAGTGAGAATAAATGATGCCTATTATAATTATATCCTCAGTGCATTCATTCTCTCAGGATGAGCAACCCAGGATGCGGTAGCCTCCAGAAAAATCATGACTCAGAGCAATGCTCTGCCCTTGATTAGATTTTATGGGTCATGCCTAGCACAGGAAAGGTGTACACCCAGGAAAGGACTTGTCCTTCGCTACTCAGATAACAGAGTCACTGCATCCTATCAGTCATGAACCAAGAGACCACCTTGGACACCTTTGTGTTCCTCCCTACTCCTAGTTTCAGACCTCAAACTCAGCAGGGCAGGATTCATTTGTGTCCATTCAGTGTCTGGTACACCAGAGTACCAAAACTGATACAAACTTTTCATCAAAATCCATGTTTAAAGTAACTGACCCCCCTCCCCGTTGTTGCTGTTTGGCAGAGGGTAGCAGGGATAAGGGCAGCAGCATGGCACAGGCAAGTAATGCACTCCCAGGGCCACAGCACTCGCCTCATCTCCTCCAGGTCAGACCACCAGCATCCAGCCCCACCGCTGTGACATGCTCAAGGAAGGAAATGGTCCTGTGGCCACTTCTATCTAGGACTTGATCCAACCTCAAGTCAATAGGTCTTGTTGCACCTAGGCAAGTTCAGAGCCTTTTGGGGCAGAGCCATGCATTTTCCCAGCCAATTTTTACAGAGGGAGAATCACAAACCATTGGAAAGAGACAGCTCCAGTAAATAGAAGCAGCAAAAAAAGTTGATACTGTGAATCTATGTAACAAGTTGCCTGCACTCTTGGTGCTATGAAGTGATATTTTCTGAGAACACAGGCCTGATGCAACTGTGCTTCTTGAGCTAGGAAGCAGAAAGCCATCATTTCACAATGCATCATCTGTTGCTACAGCAATTAGTGCCTCATTTTACTATTAAAGTACCTGTATAGTGCACATTTGACAGCTCTGGACAAACAATTGGGAACTAATGATCTAGAATTTGAAAGAAGGCAAATCAGTATGTTTTGTTGTTACACCAGAGCAGATGGGCAGTGTGGTGTAAGCATATCTTGAAGGTGAGACTCAGTGCTGAATATTCGACCATGGAAAAGGAGTCTGGCAGCTCACAGCATAAACTGCTTATACAGGGCACTAAACATTGCTACAAGACCGAAGCTTTCCAAAGCACGTGAGCTTTGTCTGTTCAGAAAGTAGGTGTGTGTCCATTAGCACGGGGTACAAGGAGCAACCGAGCCAAAGGAGAAGGAAAAAGAGCAGCCATTGAAAGGATGCTTTTATCCTCAGAAGGCCTCCAAAATAAACAAGCAGCACGCCATGGGCTTCATCCAAAGCCCATTGAAATCAATGGAAGGACTCCAACTGCTCTCAATGGGCTCACAGTGAGGCCGGGCATGCCACAAGAGCTCCATGCGGTACCCCACCAACAGGCTGATCCCCAGCAGTGACTCTTCACCACCTCGTCCTGCAGATCCTCCTGCCATTGCTCACTTCTCTTCTTGGCCTCAGCAGGCATTTTGCAATCAAATGCTACTCAAGCCACCCAAAATAACTAGAAAATACATATCTTTTAATATCATATCGATTTTTTTCCTACTCAAATCTGGGAATATGGGAACATGGAAGGGTCATGAATCAATCAGCTGTGTAGGGCCCACACGATCTGTCTCTGCATCGAAAGCCTGAACTATAACTCTGCTCCGTACTTAATCACAGAGTCAACCAGGTTGGAAAAGACCTTTAAGATCAAGTCCAACTGTTACCCCAGAGCTGCTAAGTCCACATTAAACCATGTCACTAAGGGCCTCATCTACACAGATTGTGAACGCTCCTAGGGATGGTGATTCCACTACTTCATGAGGTGCCTTCCTGAGCCACCACACAGGCCAGTCCTCCCCCAGTTGCTACCTTTGATTTCCCTTGAAGCTTCCAGTATTTGGAGGAGAAATCTGCACTGACACTAGAGAAATTCAAAGTTCACCTTGTCAAGAAAGATGGGCCAAGATAAGACAATACGTATTTCACACGTTCCAGCTGAGCAGAGCCCCTCCAAGAGCAAGATCACGGAGTCCCTCCCTTTTTAAAGATAAGAGCACCAAGAGAAAGGCCTGACGCCAGCAGTGGCTGTATCAGATGGGGTGGGAGCAGTGATGTCAGAAACACAAACAATGGGAAAGGAAGCAGGGAGGGAAAGGTGGAGGGGACAGCGGGATTGCAATGGTGGCTGTGGCCTCAGCTGCTGACTCAGCAGGTCACAGGACCTCACCCCTCCAGCAAGCTCTTGTGCAGGTGTTGGACACGGAGCCTTGCCCCTGCCAGGGGAGGTTTTTCCACATCTCACCCCTTTACCACAGCCCCCCACCAGGTGTGTGTGTCACAGCACCAGGGTCACTCTCCAGCACATCTGCAGCCACAGCTGGCAAAGCTATGCAGCCACCTTATCTCAGTACATGCAGAGGGTGAGGATATGGGTGCAGGGGGGTGGTTACTCCACCCCACTACTAAACCAGAGCGCTTGTTTTGTGGCTTACTGGGGAGAACAGGAGCGAGGAGGTGATGGCAGAAAGGGAGAGTGGACTTCAAAGAGCTATAGATAGCACAAAGTGTTAAAAACTCATCTTCAGCAAAACAAAAGCTTTGAACTATAGTTTGGATGCAGTGTTTTGTTCTGTTTTTTAACCCCTTTAAACTTTACCCTAGTCACCTTGGCAGAGGGAGAAGCAGAACAGACAGGCTGGAGGCAGCGCTTTACCCTGGCCAGGCTCCCCACAGTTTCCTCATCTCTTCTGGCCGTCCTGCAACAGCATAAACTCCCCAATGGGGGTCAATCTGAGACCATTCATATGCTTAAAAACGTTATTCCTGCTCTTATGGGCACAAATGAGAATTCAGCATTTGTTAGCAATTATCCTAGGCAATAACTTCAGTCTCCCCCTTGTACTTCAAATGGAAACAACGCAGTAACTAAGTAGTACCTGTTGGCAGAGAAAGTTTTAAATAGATGGATAGGAGTGCCTGAAATGGCTTTCTAAAGAAAAAGTCTCTTTGCTTTTTTGTTTCCTCACCCTTTGGGATATAAAGTAGGCTTGCAAACTGCCCTTACCATTATCAGAGCTGTGATTCAATCAGCATTTCATGGTCCTAATTAGTGGGTATTTGTTTTCATGGGCATGATTCCTCATTTGTCAAGACTGCAAAATTATAGTGCATTTTTTCCCCATCCTCCTTGGAGAGGACATTATGAGAGCTCAGCCAGGGAAAGGAAGCCATTTAGAGCAGGAAAAGGATGCTTGGAAACAGAGCTGGAGTGCTCATATTAGGCCCTTTCGGAGGTCAGATGATCAAATTGACAGCTTCAAAAAATAGCTGCTATTCTCATTGAGGTTAATGGGCAAAACTGTAGCACAAAAAGCTCTTTGCCTGCCTGTGTCAGCAGGTCATGCCATCCTGCCTGCTGCTCCCAGAGGATGCTTCCCAGGATCCCTGTTCCCATCCTGCACATGTGGTTGGAAGGGGACAGGGAAGCCAGAGTACCTGGTCCTCCTCTTCCTCTAGTCCTACATTAGAAGGAAGGAGGAAGGCTTCCAGTTACTGCTGGCTGGGTCCTGCTACACCACTCTCATTACCTCTTGTCCCATAGACCCATTTCCTAAGCCTTGAAAAGCCACACAAGGAACAGAGGAGCAAACATCCTTCTCCTTACGCACATCTGCCCCTCTCAGTACAGGACACTGTGGATCACAGGGTATCGGGTGGCTTAGCAGGTCTTGCCCCATCTTTAGCCTCCACCAAAGCTGAAATCGCCTCTTGCCCCCTCTATCCTAAACATGTTTTTCATCCTTCAGGGAGGCAAACAAGGGTATTTGGGCCACAGTGGGGAAGAAAGATTGGAGGAAACATCAGGAGACATGCAGCAGCTTTAGGGTTGGATAAATTCCAAGAATAGTGTCTTGGGGGTAGGCAAAGCACAGCTGTAGGCTGAAAGGGGCTTCAATGTACCATAGGCTGCCTGGAGAGAATAACATCTCATTAGGGGCACAGATAGGGGGTCCGTCCCTACCCATGCACTAACTGGCCCTCCAGGACACAGGCATCTGCACCTTCTGCACAGAGGCAGCAATCTCCTTGAGCACACACATCACAGTACACAACTCATTCCTAGGATTCACACAGAAATAGCAAGGGGAAGATAAATTCAGGGATTCAAAAACAAATCTGGTGGATGCTACATTTCCAAATCCCCGTGGAGTTAAACAAGTTACATGTAATATCCTTTACCCCTTTCTCCTGCTGATCATTAAACCAAACCAAAGCTTCCACAAGAACACAGCAGCCACTGGAATACAATTCATGTTTCTGTATTGCTAAATTATGCATTGGCCTTACAAGCAGGTAAAATTGTAGCACAGCACCATCTGTTTCTCAATATGCTCGCTGCCAGCTACCATAGCAGGGATTTATTCACATATCCCTTTCCATGTTCAGCTGAGCTGATGGGCAGAACGTCATCAAAGAAAGGGATCTGTCACCTGCCCACTGCACATTTGGGATATACCTTACTGAAAGGTGGGGACAGATCACTTATTTCCTGACACACAGGCTAGGCTCACAGTGCCAGCTCTCCTCAATAGTCCTTGATGATGCTACATCCTTAAAATACTGTGGGAGATAGCATATTTTCCAGCTGTTTGTGCTTTATGCCAGAGCACATTTATATCAGCAGTTTCATTTCTAAATATTCCAAGGGTTGCTGCAAGTTCTTCCATTGTGACAGAAAATGAGGGAGGAGAAAAGCAGCCAACATTTCCACATCTTTAGATTGAAATTTAAGGGACTTGTACACAAGCACACATGAAAGTCTCAGCCATTAATCAGGCAGCCTCCACTCTTGTGCCTTTTGGTTTCAAGCAGATCTCAAATAGCAACTACAGCAAAGGGAGCTTGGTACAGAGCAGACCCTGAAGGTGACCGTCCCCAGGGCAGTCCAGTGGGTACCCATGCCCAGCGATGGGGGTGCAGAGCCCTGCCAGTGCTCAGCCCAGGATGCAGCTCCCTCAGCTGGGTACAGAACTATTGCTAAAGGACAGACTTGGCAGGCAATGGAGCAAAACCCACATCCCTGACTCTCCCCAGATTCCTGCTTTTCTGCTGCAGAGGAGCTGCTGGGGCTCTGTGCTCAGCAAGGGCAGCAAAGACCACCACAGTGCTGGCTGCGGCTGCAGTGATGAACACTTTCAGCCTGTGGCGGTTCTTGGTACAGGCTCCAGCACCCAGCCCAAAGGAGGGCAGCATCCCCATATAGTTGAGCTCTGTCCCCAATATATCCATGGTGGACATGGCATCCAGATGAATGCCTGACCCAGCAGCCAGCCCAAGATCAGGAACCACACCAGGAGTGGGTCCTGCAGCTAGCAACACCCATGCAAAGTAAGACTGGAAGAAGCTTTTGAACACCTTTCATACTCAGTCACTTCTGATCTGAGCTCCCCAGAGCACCTCCACCACCTGCAGGAACACACACCCCCAACCCAAAAGGCAGTAAGAGTCACCCAGACTCAAGCAACAAGTTTCTCTCACCTGAGACTCAGGAAATGGGTACTTGTGGAACCAAAAGCTGCTTGCACACCTTACCCTCTGCCACACGCCATAAACCCCTCTCCCTAACTCTGTATCCAGATGCTCCTCTCAATCCCCAATCTCAGTTCGGGTCTTCTGCAAAACCTCCTCTGTGGGGCTGCCACCGGTCGGAGGCTGGTGGCCACACACCGCGGCTCTGGAGCTGGTGGCTGGAGGCAGGGGAATTCCTGCAGCACTGGAGAAGAGGCCAAGCACCTCCCAGGGCACCCGGGACAAGAGAGTGCCTGTCAGGAGAAAGCAATGAGCAAACTGGTTCAGCCTGTTGCTGCCTATGCTGAAGGCCAGCTCAGCGCAGGAGGTGTTTTAAGTCATGTGTCTGCTCCTGCCCCAGCTTGGAAAGAAATTAAAACAGAGAAAGAAAGAAAGTGGTTTCATAGGATTTAAGACTTTCATCCAACGATTTCAAAAGGGATATTTGATCACCAAGAGAACAAAACAAGAGTTAGAACTTCAGTGCCAAAGTCGTAACAAAACAAGCTCTTCCTCCTCCTCCCAGACTTTCTTTTACGTAAGTGCAGCTTCTCTTCCACAGCCCTAGGTTTAATGTTCAGAATCAGGAATGTAGAGTTTAGTTTCCACTTCTCTCCTGTCTAGTCTCATGTATTACCCAGACTATAAGGAATCAAGACAATTAGCACCACTTTACAAACAATCAGCCCCAACCTCCCAACTTCCCATGGAAGGAAAAGAAAAGATCCATGGATGTTTCATCTGATCTCAAAGTACAACCTGTGATACCTTTCTTATGCCTTAAATACCTGTTCCCACAGATGCAGGTTTCAGTAGCTGTTTTGTTGTGTATGGGATGTACCATACAAATGCACCAAAACACACAGCAACTGGTGAGCCAGCACTGTGCCAAGGGCAAGGCTGATCCCAAGCTGAGCCAGCCCCGCTGCAGCGGCTAGCAGAAAACACAGGAATCACTAACCCACCCGCGGCTGCAGGACTCCCCCTCAACTCCATTAGAAACATGCTTCAGCTCTGCAGGTCAGCTCAAGGAGCTCAGACTTCACAATACTCTTCCTCATTTCCCCCAGTAAAGTGACTTCCTAGGGAGAAATCAAGCTGCTCTTTGTTTCATTCTTCATCCCTCCAGCTCAATCAGTGTCTGTGCTTTGCTGCATTTCAGCGGCCACTGCCTTCCAGTAGAGAACTGTTGCTATCTGGGTACAGATTCACCTACTTCACTGCATATCCCCAGAGGATGAGTGTAAAATCAGCACCCCCAAAGGAGCCAGTGCCTTGGCTACAGCATCCAGGATGCTTAACTCAGGGATTTTGACATTCAGGATTTAAAACATCTTAGAGCATCTCTGTGTGAGCACACCTCTGGCATACTACTGGTCTGCTTTCCTAGAAGCAGCCTTAACAATTCACACCTGTAGTTCTCCTGCCTTTGCTTATCCTCACTTTTCCATGCCACGTATGGATTTCATCCTTCTCATGGGACACTACAGAACAACCTCTCTGTCTAGGCCTGCTAACAGCAGACAGCAGCGTGGCTCCCTGATAATGTTCATGGTGCCCCCCTTTCCAGTAGCTACAGCTGCTGCATGCCTTGGTTCATTGCAGATGTAAATCTAGCCTTGCTTAACATCTTTTAAATTCGTCTCTGCATAATCCTTCCCTCTATTAGGCTAATGAATGAAGTGTTTCCAAGGAATAGAAATATACATGTTACCTAATTACAGGAGTCAGGCTGAAGCAGATCCTTTAAACAAACACATCCTGACTAAGCTCTTCTAACCCTGCTTACCCAATCTTCTCCTCTCTACCCCCAGGGCATCCTCGACAATCAGCTCCTCAAAGCAGCAGCACTTTGCTGCTGCAGGACCGGTCTACCAATAGCCTAGGGCACCGCTGCCTGTTTCAAGCCTGCTCTCATGCAGGAATCCGTCCAGTTCACCTCCTAAGTGAATTTTACTACAATGCCCATCTTACATTCACAAACCTGCTCTTCAGAGAGGTCAGCTTAGCACTAAAGGCATCCAACACGACTGAGATCTTCTGCTCTCTTTGGCTTTCCTCCACAGCAGGCTGCAGCAGATATTGCTTACAGTTTTGGGGACCCTCACATGTAAATCTCAAGCCCAGAGGAACTTCCCAACACACTTCCGAGGGATTTCAATATTGCCAACCTCATCTCAAAAACTGTATTTTGAGTCCTTGTGATCATGATGATGATAGCAGCTGTCAGACAGGACTTGCACCAGTTTCAACCCTCCCCAGTCACATATGCACCACAACCACTACAATATATAGACAGTCAGAGAAATACAGGATTAAAAAGTTCATCTGAAGTACCTCTTCCCTATGGAAACAAAGTGAAATGTTTCCCAGTACTTGAATGTCATGCCAGATGCTTTGGTGCTGGTAGCTTGTCCCATAGCACAGTGTTGTTGAGGGGAGGATGGAGACAGCCTCAGCAAGGGCTTTCACCACCAGGCACATGGATCACACACTGGTTCACGTAGGCCCATCAGCTCACTCCTGAAGCTGTTAAAAGCCACCCTACAGTTTTATTATACAGGCAGAAATCTGGTGCAGAAACTTGCCATTCACCTGAGCCAACAATTCCTCCCCAGGGCCAGTCCCCAGCAGTGCTGCAGTTCACTCCAGTAAGTGCAAGACAGGGGAGATAAGCTCCACTGCCAGTGGAAAGGCAAAGGTTTGATACCACATCTCAACAGCCACCTTCCCACCCCCTGTGGTGGTGATACTCTTCAGAATTGCAAAATTTACCTCCCCTGGCTTAACATGCACTAATTGGTCTGCAATCAGATTCCTACCAGGAAGATGGAGCATCGTCAGGTTGAGATTAAAGGGTTATACTGATCACTGATTTAAGGAGACTGTGAATGGTGAGCAGTGATTTATTGTGGGCAGCGGCTCACTAGAGGGCAGCCGGCACACGGCTCAGCTCCACCACCCAAACCTCTGCAGAGAACCTCATCCTGCACAGCCTTAGAGGGCTCAAATGAACATATAAATGGAACCGTGGAATTTGTACAAGTGATGGCATGGAGAGGGAGAAGTAAAAAAGCCTTATTAGGCACATGCATAGCATGGGCAGACAGAGGCCTGGACTCTTGAACAGAAGTACACATCTTGCTCCCAGTGCCCTGACTGCTCAAACCAGATCACCAGCCCGAATATTCAACCCCAGTTTGGATGGTTTTCCCCACAAAAGTGCTACTCCTTAGCGAACAACACAGTTTTTTTCAGCAAAAGCTCTAAATTGGTCCCCATGACCCCAGGAGACAGAAGAAATAAGTTATTCAGCTACCTACAAAGATTAAAAAAACCCCAGCAATTCATAAGACAGTTGATATTTGTTATCTTGCTTACACTAGGCAAATATAAATCAATGAACCAGCAGCACCAACAGCCACATTGCCCTATCCCCAAGAACAGGGAATACCCACAACCTCACCTGCTAAGCTCCTTCATGTCAGCCAGAAACAGTGAGATCTAACCCCATTGCTGGGAGATTTACTCCGTATTTTAAGTACTAATTCTCTTACCAGGGTGTAACTGCCTTTGTATGGAATGATCTATTATCCTATTAGGAATTGCCATGGGAATAGAGATTTAAGGTAGATAGTGTAAGTTCTTACCAGGCTTTAGTAACCTCCAGAGGGACTGATTTGCTTATATCAATAGTTAACTAGATCAAATACTCCCAATGGACCTTTTTCTAATAGCACGTTACCAGCAACCTGATCCAAAGCAACTTTCTGTGCTGGATCAGGCCCTCCAATGCCAACAGATGGTTTCTGCAGGGGCTTGAAGCCAGCACAGCTCCACAGATGAGCCCAACTCATCTCAACTGTGACTATCCTTTGATCAGTTCTCCATGTTTTAACTGACCAAATTCAGTTTTATTATAGCTAAGAGTCTTCACAAACTGATACCCAATAGTTGAAAATTGCTGCCAGACTAGAAAGAAACATAATTTAAATTACACCACTAAAGGAAATTGATTTTTAAGAGAGGAATTTTTTTCCTCCTTATTTTATAAGCTACTCTCAGCTCTTCAAGGCCACCATGGTCCCAGTTCCACACCTAAGTTAGAATCCCAATGTCTCCTTGTATTTAAGGAGTGAAATACACCATACCCAAGAAATTCCCTGTGAGAAATCCATCCTTTCCACAGCCCACAGCCACTATGTATAATTGATGCTTCCCTGCTTTATGTATTTCCAGAGCATGTTGTCAAGCTGGAATTTGGTTCATACACATTTTTTCCAGTCTGTCTCTTAATCCACCTGAAACCATAGCAAGGTGAGAGGACAGAGGTCAGCCTTGACTCCGTTATTGGAAAGCGAGCCCAGAGGAATCACAGGGCAGCACACTCAGATGTGCTTAAGACATCTGCAGTGGCTTTAATACTTGAGCAGGATGAAAAATTAGCCCTTTCCTAGGATTGCCTGTTATTATTTTACCTCTCCTTGACCAGGGATTTTCACTCACACACTTATGTATAGCTAAGAAATGAGAGAGTAAGCCAGTTTGAATTAAAGACCATCCTATCACTTTGTAAGCAATGCCCAAACCTTTTTATTATATTCTCCAACTCCAGTAATCCAGCAGCACCTATTGATTTTGAAAGAATAGACAAAGCCAAACAAACAGGATGCAGTGGCAGCCAGGAACAGCTGCTGAGCAAAAGGACTAAGAAAAAACTAAAATCGCTTAATCACTAAAAGATCAGAGAAAGAATCCATGTCTTTGCCTGCTTGAATGGCAAAGTTCCCATCAGTTTAAAGAGACTACTTAAAAATAATTTCTTCTTTCTAGGAAAGGCTGGATTCAAAGAGAAAACCAGCCCATATTGTGCAGAGGCTCAGATGTTATTCCAGTTTATTCCAAAAAAGAGGGGTTTTATATAGAGAGTACATGATTTGGGTGGGTATTTTATTGGTTTTATTTCTTTTGGTTTGTTTTTCCCACTAAAACCACTACATGGCAGTGACCCCAGTGTTTTCATGCCCAGTAGAGGCATGAGAATAGTAAGAGGCAAGTAGTTCATGCCCAGACCACAGACACTGCAAAGGCTGACACAGGACAGCAGTGCCAGCGACCCACTGGGGATCCAAAGTCCCTACCCACAGCACATAGGCTCACTCCCTTCACCCTGCTGTCAGGGGAGTCACCAGCAAGAGGCTGCAATGCCACAGCTGAGGGTCATGGCAATATTTTAAGTGAATCTTAAGTTTCACATGTTCTGGATGGGCTTTCCAGAGACCTGACTCCCCAAGCACAGATCACTGCACAGGACTGTGCAAAACCTCCCACGGACAACACAGCCTTCTCCCTTTTGTAACACAGCAAAACCTACCCATCCTCTCCTTGAAACAGGATTGTATTCTACTATCTAAAAACCAGAAGCAAAAAGGAACAGTGTATGAGGAAGGGATTAGTGTTAGAAATTAATTAACACATAACGCCCAAACAAATGAGTTTCATCCCATTTTATTCACTCTATCCCAGAGGGAGAATATCCTTCTTATCAGAGCACCAGAGAAAGTGAGGACAAGTCTAATAAAAAGACAAGCTGGTCTTCCAAGCGTTGTTTTTTTTTTTTTAACTAATCCTCCCTTTTTGTTCCACATTATTTTAATTAAAGGGTTTGAGATGGTATTAAGAGCCCTGTCTTGCACCAACACTAATCTGCAGTGCCCTGCAAGGCAACAAGGATCTTGGCCCAAGGTGCTGAGCACTATTTCTAAAGAGGCTGTTTTGATACACAGCACAAGTTGAAGTCTTTGCCATGTTACCTCAGGAGAGGAAAAACCCATGTTCCTGCAGAGCTGTGACTGCTGTATTTGTATCTATGTTCTCCAAATGATGTTCTCTAACCAGGCACAGAACAAACACGCAAAAACAGGGAGGTTAAGACAGCTTTTGCTTTCTTCTGTTACATGAGACATCCAGAGTTCAGGTTGGGTTTTGGGTTTTATTTTGTTGTTGTATTTTTGGGTTTTGTTTGGCTTGTTTCTTTTTTTAAGGAAAAACAAAGGAGGGAAAGTACTGAAGTTATACCTGCTCAGGCTGAGCATCCTGCATCAGCTGGGGATCTATAGCACAGCGACAAGAACTCATGTATGTGCAGACTTGACATCCTTTGAAGATGCCACATCCTTGCTGCTCCCAGGGTGCACAAAATAGAGCCTGCAGAGACATGCTGGGACCCTGGTAGTAAAAGGACAAGTTTTCATTTCACAACAGGCAGGAATACTCATCAGCCAGGGTTATCATCCCCAGGACAGGCGACAGTGCTATTCCTGAGAAGGAACCACATCATCATGGAGACAAACATCCTCTGCACACCCAGTAGAAAGTGCAGTGTTGGAGGAGACCCCTCCTTGGGTCAGTGTCCTCATGGCAAATCCCACGTTGGGGGAGGCACACAAGGATAGCAGCTGTATGCAGGCTGTTCAGAGCTCTTCTCCCTCTCTCATCATGCAGGAAATCCCACTCTCCATCAGTTGTCACGCACCAGCCATTAAGGGTCCACAAGAGCTCCCGCTAACACCAGCCACATGAGCAATGAACAAGTTACATAAAGCAATCCCTGTCCTAAAAATGAAGGCAAGGGAAGGGTGTGCAAACAGCAGCTGGGCAGGAGGAGCTCAGCGTCCTGAAGGCATCCATTTCTAGACTCTTATCTCCTCCCAGTACAGGAAGATTTAATGTGGAGAGCCTGAACGGCTGCCCTGGGAAACCTCCTGCCCAGAGATGCCGCCTTGTATTTATGAGCTGTTACTTTCCATGCAAGCTGAGAAGTTATCTGGGTAAGTGCTGGGCCAGACCCAGGCTCAGCAGATGGCTGCAACAGCACTCCCAGATACCTGGGTCAGTGGAACCAGCCCCTGATGAGGAAAGAAAACTGGGTCTTGAGTGATTCCATGTGATTTTTCTTGTCATTTACCACTACCTCCCCATTGCCACTGCTTTCACATATTAAAAAAATCAAGAAGCCACCTTCTAAACAAAGCATTGCTCTGCTCCATTACAGTTAAAAATAGCTTACCACAAACCCAAGATATATGGGCTTAGCAAAGATTTAGTGGTGAAAAGCTGTGCCTAAAAGCCACACTGCACTTCAGAGAAAGCAGGGCCTTGCTTGTGTGAGGATGGCAGTAAGGTCCCTCCCCAGTACACATCCATATGCACCCCTATGTATGGGCCAGTTTGCAGTAGCAAGGTACCAAACACCCCAATATAGTTACTGGGACAAAAGGAAGGAAAAGATTTGACACAGGAGTGCAGAGGTTCAGCTGGCAGCATCCTCCAAATGTGGTTTCCCATCATGTCAGGCATTTCAGGAACAGAGATACTCTCCTTTCCAAGAAGAGATTGCAACAGTTTAGCTTCTCCATCTCTGCACCAGCCAAATTAATCCCTGATGCAATCCCACGGGGTTCCTGGTGCTTGTAATTTTCCAACAAGCAGGGCTGGCAAGTCTTCAGCCCCTGACAGCCTGCAGGACCCTTGGCAGTGTGCTGAGGGCTCGCTCTGACAGAGCTTGGGTGCAAGTGGAAGGAAGACCTTGCTGGAGAAGCAAGATGACACCACACAGCACCCTGCGCCTTCACTAAGGAGCCTCCAGCTGAGAGGTCTGTCTTCAATTTGGATCCTGATAAGTTACAATGGGTTTGGGCAATAATCACTAATCCTGTATGAGGAGACCTTGATGACAGCAGCAGTGAGTCATCCCCCTTGCATACAAGCCCCCAGTTTCTCTCACTCTCCCTTCCAGGATTTGAATCAAAACAGCCCCATCTGTTTTCAAAGCTTCTTATCTCTTCACTTTAGCCTACAACTCACAAGCTTGCTCTTTCCCCCCTTTCCTTTGGGAAAGGCCACGTACCAGCTTGGGCTGTGGGTTTTAGCAGCAGCTGGGAGGTATGAATGAACATGGTTTCTGTAATTACTGGTCTGACCCATCTCTGTTCCCTGAATCACATTTCTGAGCAACTCTTTGCAAGTGTTGTCCTGCACAGCTACAGTTGAAATCAGCCTGGAAAAACATCTATTCCTTCCACCACTTACCGATGTTTATTTTCTTTTACTATGAACCATTATACACAGTATGATCTAGAAGATGACAAGCAAAAGTAACAGCAGACAAATTATAAAAGGCAAAGTGCATATAAAGAGCAAAATGTTAGTTCCAAGATGCAACAAAATTTCAGCCATTGGACATGTATGAGAAGTTTAGTGCCTATTTCTTGGAGAAATGCACTCAACACAGCTTAAACTGAAGGGGCAGGTGGGAAGAGGAAGCAGCCCCTCCAGCAACATGTTACTCAACCATATCACTTACAAATGCAGATGTGGACAATCCTGTTAAACAGGCTCAAAACAGTTCACTAAAACTATAGGAATTTGCCCTCAAAACTTTCCTTCTAGTACCGATCAATGTCTACACTTGGAGATCATAAAAAGCATCTAATAGATAAAATTAACATTTTAAAAGAGCCTTTTAGTTGCCCACAGGGAATCACATAATTAGAGGATGAAAGATAAAGCTTTATCTGGCATAGACAGCATAAAGTAGTGAGAAATACATTATAAAGTTACCACCACTTGGGCTTCTTTCCATTTGCCTTCTAAGGTTCGTATCTCCAAGATCTCAGCTGCTCTGAAAGCTACAGACCTACCAAAGGGAAAGCAGCTATTGCAATATCCAGACTCCAGGAGTTTAGAATTTAAGATGCAAGAAGAGAAAACAAATACAAAGGGTCACAAGCCTTTAAGAGCTGTAAACATCGTGGAGATCATCATTCCCCATCATTACCAGGGAGGGCTGGACCTGCAGCAGCATCTAAAAACCCCATGCACAGACAGTAAGGGCGTATAGAAACCCATTCTTAGGGCACAGATCAACCACAAAATGGCAAGGGTTAGGATAAAAACTTCCTCTAAGGATTGGTTAGCCCATAGTTGTTCCAAATCAAGATGCAACTGGCAGCTGGCTCCTGTCCCTTAAAATTACTTCCATCTGCCTTTGCCCAGACTGATAGCCAAGCTTCTGGCATAAACAAAACCCTTACAACCAAGCATCTCTCTCCATGCCCCACCATGCATCTCCTGCAGGGAAGAGCAGTTTCAGTGCTGCTTTCTAGCTCTGCAGAGAAGCTTAAATGGTCCTGCCTCATTTTTCTAGCAAGGAAAAGGATGAGGGGCAGTTGCCCTCCAACATAATCTTTCTTCTTGTAATAGGGGGTGAAGTTAGAGGATGGCTTCTCCCTGGGTCTTACCAGCATTACTAAGAGACAGAGGCCATGCCCCACACCAAAACCTGCAGCAAAGCTAGCCAGCATCTAGGAAAGTCCCAGGCATTTTCCATCTAGGAGCTGCTTTCAGCCCATTTCATCAGTTGTCATCCCATCAGAAAGGGAAGTTTTGCATCCAAAACCTCCCAATACACACCACGAACTCTCGCAGTGTATTTTGAAGAACTCAGCAGCCATATTCAGAACAAGAACAGAACCTGATTTGCTCCAGGATGGCAATCCTGGAGTGCTGGACTTGACATGTATACGGCTGAATTACACAGTGATATTCAGCTTGAATGCTCTGTGAGGGTGATTCTCATGGGACTGGATTAGAGTTGGCATGTTTTGCAACTGAGCTGTTATAGGAAGAACCACATTCAACAGCAGCTACTTTTAACAAAGTATTCAAAAAATAAACACTTTCCTACTCCATTTACCAAATTGATCATGGGCTGCCCTGCATAAATGGAGAGGTTTAACACAGACGGACATAGCCACTGCAATTCATATCCCACTGGCCAGGAACTTGTTTGTAGATCATCTATTTGTCATTTGTCCTGCAGCAGGTTCTACTGTATTTGACCTACAGCAAGCCAAGGCAGATATAACCCTTTCTACAAAGGCAGATGTACTTAGCTTCAGCATATGAAAGTCAGAGGATATTTTCAAGACAATGTACCAAGCCAGAACAGAAATCATTTCTTGTTTCAAAGCTAGATCATAAATGCTCTTCCATCAGTATGAAGACCTTCTCATGGACTCAACTCCCTCCTCACAGAGGAACTGATGCACAGACCAGTGCCCTGACTTGACATAAAAGCAAGTTTCAGAGCGGGGAGCTACATCTTTGCTCCAATCAGAGCTACACCACCTCCTCCAAGTAGTTCACTGTGCTGTACTCAGTAGCATATGAAAAGTAAATCCTGCAGTGATGCTGCTTTTGCAGGTTGTTGTTGTTACTGTATGCTCCAATTGCTGCTGGAAAGAGACTTCTGATGCAGGCTCTAGGTTCATTTCACAATCCAACTAATAACTGTATTTAATTTCTCAGACTATTAGCACGTAATGGAGCAGCAGCAGCCTGGGCTCCTGCTGTCTGGGAAGAGAGGGAGTTTGTGCCAAGGGGTAAGTGCATTGCCTTGGGTCAGCCGGTCCCTATGAATCCCACAGCATATCATTTTGAGAGCAGGAGTAACCCTGCTCTGCCCTAAGCAGGAACCTGAGCTTCCAGTTGCTTTTCTAAAGCTGAAAGGAAAAAAGTACCAATGTGTTTCCCAGTACTTTCTCCCTCTTCTGTGGTTCTCCCAAATAACAAAGCCACTTAAATGAGATGAGCACACACAGAGAACAAGTTAATTAATGGTCTCAGCCTAAATTGGTGAAATCAGCATGCCTTAAGCAATGATTTAGCACTTCAGTACTCTGCACTGCCAGACTTTCTCCTCCCAAGTGGTCTTTAATCCCCACACTAACACTTAGCTCCCTGCTGAGGAGCCACTTCCAAACCTCGAGCTTTTGGGGGATTTTGTTCTCAAGTTAGAAGCATCCCAGATTCCCCACTGACCTTACGAGCTGGAGCACCAACAGCAGGCTGCAGAGCTGAGCAGGAACCAGCACAGCACTCTGATAGCAAAGGGATAAATGACTGCTCAGACCAACAGAGAGATAAACATGTGAGGCTGGAAAAGATGAGTCTCCAATCCCATTGAGACCAGTGAAGTGCCTCATTTTTGAGGTAACAAAGCTTTTCCTGATGCAGGTTTAAAACGAATTCCTTCCTGCTAAAGCCTCTTTTGATTCTGCTTCATCCAGCTGACAACTTCTCTTGCAAGGTGTATTTTCTCATCTTATATGAAAGAAGGCAGCAAAGAAGGGAGGGCTGGGAAAGTGGAAAGCATTTCTCAGAGTTAGTTACATTTATCCAGCACACTCATATTCCAGTCTGCAGCAATCACTGTTACCTGAGCATCTGCTGTGCACACTGGGGCAGACTGATGATTACTCTGAAGACCTCAAAGTTGGTCACTGCCAGGGTGAGCATCATTTCCACAGAGCTGAGCCCAGTGTGGGCACAGGGGAGCAGGCAGGGAGACTGGGCTCAGGAGCAGGGGAGGGACTGGAGCTGAACCAGCTCCTGCTCAGCCCATCAAGAGGTGAGCTCCTTCCCCTCTTTCACAAGACCCAGCTGATTCCTGGACATGCCAGCCCAGCTTCTCACCAGATGGGGAAGAAGCAAACCAAGGATCTCCTCCCTTCATCCCCTGGAAGAGCAGCACACCCCTGTTCTCTGCCCAACTGCAATACAATCCATCCTCACTGCATCACAACCAGTTAAAGTGCTGGGTCAAGGAGGGAACATGGTGACAGCAAACCTCAAGCAATGTAACACAGCATTTTGGTACTCTAATTAAAGCCAGTCATGTAAGCAGTTATATACAGAAAGCTACTCCAACACTCACAGTTTTTATCTGGTTGAGATATATTTTTGCTTCCCCAAGAGGATTAAAGCAACAAAGAGGGAACAACAAAGGGAGAAGTGGGAGGACTTCAGCAGCATGAGGGAGATGAGAAACCAGGGGCTCCTGCCTTTGATGTTTGGATGATCACATCCTTGCAATTACTATGTCAAGGGCTCTGCTATGTCACTGGTAAATAAATCATCCAAGGAAATTAACTGTGCGAGGAGTTCGCACCACAAGTCACAGCAGGTAAAAACGATAACAAAGAAATCAAAGCATTTCAAACAGAAGAAAACCTCCAAAATACCAGGAAAACAGAGTAACATATATTTCAAATAATCTCTCTCACAAATACAAAACCTGGCTAGGTGCCTGCACAGAAAGGATAATAGAGACTTTAGATTTATCTACTGTTCTTTGGGAAATGAAGCCATCAGTTAATCATGTGTACTTTAGATTTATCTACTGTTCATTGGGAAATGAAGCCATCAGTTAATCATGTGTACTCTATTGGAGGTACAGAGAGGATGGACTCCAGAAATTGTCTTACACAAGGAAGAATCTGGCACTTGGTTTTCTGGAGATACCTGTCCTGATACAGCATTGAAAACTATGCAATACACTAACTATTTTCCTTCATCACAAAAAATACATACATTGGCTCTTCTCCCCCTCCCTTGCTATCACAATAAATGAGGTGATCTATAACACGTGATTACACAGATTTTCATAGCCTACTGTGTTTTACATTGATCCAAAATGCCACCTCGAGTACTTAATGATGATCAGTTGAGTCAAGTTCCCTACTATGGCTGATGCTCATTTCACAGATGAGTAAACAGATCCATGCAAATATGAAGACATTTAGCAAAGCTCATCAGGGCTAGGAGCAGCCAGGGCTTGCACCTACCCTGCTCAGCCACAGCACCCAACAGAAAACACCCCAAAACCCACCGAGCAAACCTAGCATTGGAAGCACCACTGGCATAGGCAGCACCTGGAAGTGCATAGGATGGAGCAGGGGTAAGGCACCACTAGCTCATGGATATTTTCTTCTCTCTCGCTGTTGTCATCTGCTCTCATTCAGTCTCTCCATGCTCTGCCAAGTCTAATTTCCTCTTAGCTGCTTGCCCTAAGCACCACCCTCATCCCTTCCAACTCCCAGCCTGGAGGTGCAGCTCCAGAAATGCTTTCTAAATGCCTGCTTTGCAATTCAGAACATTCTTAAACTCCTCCATCAGCTCAGTATTTGCCTGTAATCCCCTTTGGATCTGAAGTGTTTATACAGTATTACTTGCAAGATTTAACTCAAAGATGATTAATTTGGTTCTGTGATTTCTGGCTTCATTTTGATTTCAAGGCAGCAACAGAAAGCCTGGTTTTCAGCATCTTATGGACTTTGCCTTGAATCAAAGCACTTATGAATTTGACAAACAGATCTACAGCTCTGAAGAGGACTCAGACTAGTTCCCCTTTTATCCCTCTCTTGTTTAAACCCACCTAGCAATGGTGGGAGCACAAGTTCTGTTACCACATTCAGAATAGCTGTATTGTTTGTTTCAAAATCCAGCCCTTTCCACTTACAAGTATTTAAAGCCCAGAGCTGGAGTAGGAGACCAAACTGAAATGAGAACAGCAACAAAAGCAATAGCACCCACCAACATGAGCAAGCACAGCACATGTGCTTCTCCTGTACACCATCTGATGCTCTAACCCATACAACCAAATACACAGGCTTCTCCAGATCCACACAGGCAAACAGGTCACATGATACTCTGCTGCAGAGTGTAGAGACCAGGCATAGCCCAGGCTGCTCCAGATGCAGTACCTATCTACTCCAGTTGCAACATATCTGCTTTAATCCAAGGAGTATCTCCTCACATTTTATGAATTAAGCAAGCACCAGTAAACTACTTCAACCGTGACTACTGAATACATTTTTGCTCAAGCCAACTACAGCTAATGCAGAATATTTTGCTCAGTCGTCCCAGGTGAAGTGTTTTTGTCTTTCAAAACCCTGGCTTTCTTCCCTTTATATCCTTGATATAACAAAGCAGGAAAGCAGGAACAAAACTAACAGGAGGCTGTTCCACTTCTGCCTGGTAACTTTGATGTTCCTGTGCTTTCAAGCAGTTAACTCACTTTCTGCTGGTTTTAATCAAAGTCAACAGAAGCTTTATTTACTGGCTGAGGCTGTTCATAACATGCAATAGAAACAGTTCCTCCTCATTTGAATTTTGTTAATTGAACTTCTAATCATTCAAGCTGTGCTTTTCAGTCTTCAGCAGTATCAATGAAAGAAGTGCTCCAATTTTGAAGGCAGCCTTCAGCTGCTTGCATGTTGAAGCACCTATCGCTGCATCTACTGCGGCCCCATCCTTCACCACTCTTCTACTCT
>NW_009926224.1:51274-72322 GCF_000696875.1 Nestor notabilis
AAAGGACCTTAATCTGCCCCTCAGCAAGAGCCACCAACCAACACACCTTCCCTGCAAGAACCGTGTTTAAAACTGCTTCACCTTCAAGAACCTCTAGTCTCTCAGTGATGCAGCATCAGCTGGAGCAGTGATTCTTCCCACCCACATGACCCCACATAATAAAGTGCTCCTAAAAAGTAATTTATTCTCCAAACAGAATCAAAGAAAACCTCCCCTGGCAGAAGCCTTATTGCTTTCAAAGTCAACACCAGTTACACTTCCACAGCAATAAGGAAACATGGTTTCACCTTAGTAATAGATCATGGATTGCTTTACAAACATCAATGAATCCTCACAGACCAAACTCCAATCAAACAATGATCCTTTCAAGAGTCAAAAAGGATAAAATACACCCAACACTAGCAAAGCAGAGGCATTGAAAATTACTCCTATCCCACTAGAAGTAGTGTTGGAAGCAACAGATGGGAAGCTGCCCACATATTTCTCCAGTCCTTAGCCTGAGATGTGACACAAACCAACTCCCTCACAGCTGTACAGAGTGACCACATTGCACCAGATCCATGGGACACTGACAGCATTGCAGCACACCTTTAGTCTTGTGTAATTGCCAGCCAGGGCTTGAGGACCAGCACAACAGACACAAAGCTGCCCAGCTGTAAAACAAACTAAAAGCTCCAAGACCCTGGGAATGGCCTTGATCAGTCCTCCCTAAAGGGACTACTTTTGCTGCAGAAAATGGATTCATTATTTATAGCAGAAAACAAGGTGGCTTTCTGCAGCTGGGGAAGCCAATTTCAATTTAATAGATATCTTGATATGGTGTATTATGTAAATGACATCTACATGCACACAGGCTTCTGTTGCCACAGTAAGAAGTTTTCCCTGGTTTTAATAAGGAACAAAAGCTTCTTCATTAATTTCAACAGAATTAGGGTCTGAACTCTACATCTTCTATAAGCTTGATGGGTGACAGCCAGGTTTGCTTCTCTCCACCTGAAGTTCTCAAAGCTCTGCAGGCGACTCCCCCATATGTGGCCACTTTCCAGCCAGTGGACAGGATTTGATTTTCAACCATTAAGTCTTCACACTGGATGTCCAACATCTTGGGTTTGCACTCCTGTGCTATTTACAGTCATGAATTCAGGGCAGACACAGTGACAACTGGTTGTTTTCATGGAGCACTTTGCCAAACAGTTTAGAAAACCAAGCACCTCAGCCTCTCTAGGACTTGACATGAAAATTCAAGCTGTTTATTATCCATTAACTTAGCAGGCACCAAGCCATGGCACTTCGCCCAGGCCAGCTGTGTCGCCTCTTGTCATTGACAGTCTGATTTTTAACACATCCTGGAGTGTTCAGATCTTTCCACTGGCTTCTTTATTGCTCAAGAGATACTGCTTTTCTTAAGCACACCATCTTTCCCCAAACTACTATTCCCATAGGAATTAGTTTATATGCCATTCCCTCCTTCAGATAGATGTGAGAATCCAACAGCAGTGGCTACTTGAAGGCATTAGATAGTCCAAGTAACTTAGAAAAGATTTAGAATGACTATATGTGGATTTGTTTCTGGACCAGACAGGACAAGCTTGGGGGATTATTCCTTTTCCCCTGAAGTACTATTTTCTAGGAAAAAGAACCTTAAAAGTATTTCAAGTTGTACTCTTACAGAATTATCATGAAAAAGAAAGATCAAGTGATGTGGATAAATTCAGACATGTTCAAACGAGTCCAAGAAAGCTGAAGTCAGAAATGTAAAGTTCTGATCACTTGGAGCACAAGCTACTAACAGCAACAGGGCTATTCAGGAAGCACTGTGTTAATTTCAGGGTGAGGCATAATCCAAGATTCTCACTCTGTAACACATGAGCTCCACCAGCAGAGCCCTGGCTATGAACACCAGCCACATATATACACAGCAGTTGAATTTGTAAGAATCTGTACCACTAGTTCAAACCTAGTTCCTGGGTTTTTCCAATTTCTTGGCTCCTGAGACAAAGCTGAGAAGTTGTGAGTCCAAGACCAAAAGCAACCAACTGATCCCCATGAATGCCTGACCTGATGTTGCTACACTTCAGACAACACAGCTCAATAAAGTCTTTGCAAAGGTCCTAAGTAAGGGAATAAGTGAAAAAGAACATGAAAGCAGAGATTAAAATGTAGCTTTAATAAATTGTTTTCAAATATATGGCACAATTAGGCTAAAGCAGCAAACACGCATTGCTGAACTATGCTCCCCATGAACACAGTGTTTGGGTAGATGATGCTCTGAGTTCATATCTTCATTTTCTGTCCTGAGTGGCTCCACTGAAATCAATCCAGGTACAGGCACAAGGTAACTGCACTCAGGCTCTACGCCTGGTTATATTTGCCCCAGTAATAAATATGACAGATGAATCTGAAAGTTTTTATTCTATTCCTCTACCAGAGGAAGGGAAGCAAGAGAAGGTCTGGCTCCATGTATCACTTCTCTGCATTACTGTCAGCAACTGTGTGGTGAAAGTCCTTTAAAAAATTTCCAAATGTCTGTTTTGTGAAGTTCTCATCCATCACACAGCATTAGAGATGCTCAAGGGACTCTGCTTTGGCTTTACCATGCTTTAACATGGAGATTTGCTGCTGCCACCTTCCCTCCATCCCCCCATTTGTTTTACAGTCTAGAGTGGCATTACACTTTGAGGTTTGGGAGCTCTGAGGGTGTTTCTATTGAAAACCACCTTTACTGCAGGAAATTCTGTTACTGGCCTTTTTAAAAACTACTTCTTGAGGAAAGAAGTGTCAGACAACTTGCTAACTTCTTGGTCATCACATCTGCATGTCTCAAGTACAAATCCTGCTAATTCTCCAGGTTTGGCCCAGAAAAAGGCATCCTCTAAAGTTCAGGAATACAGAACATCAAATTGGAGAGGGGAAAGAAAATTGAGCAAAATATTACAAGTCCACAGATAGTAGCAAAGGAGCAGGGGGGAAAGGACAGAGAGCAAAAAAGATGGGGAATTCTCCATTTTGGCTTACATGGGTAACGTTAAAATATACACACAACTACACAATATTTTCCTCTGGGAAATCTAAATTTAAGCCTGGTCTGTACAAGAGGACAGAACAGCTGTGACAGAACAGGCCTGTAATTAGGTCTCCATTGTGCCATCAACAAATACAGCATTTATGAGCATACATCCCCAGAGATGTGTGTCCCAGGCATACACAGTTGAAAACTCATACATCTCCTGTTTTGCAACCTTACTTTCTTATGCATTTCATTTCGGGTTTGATTATTAGATGCCCACAAGCACCTATTATGTAGGCTGAAGAAACATGGCAGAGCAAATCCCAGCTCTGCTGTCAGACAGGTCCAATAAACCAGGAACAAAGGGAGTCTGCAGCAGCACACGCTTACTATGCCCCTACTGCAGCATGCACAGATCCAGGAGTGAGGTCTGTGCCAACACCAGGAAAAGCTGGGCACTTGCTCCCCTTGATGACACACTGAGCATCACATCCCTGCTCCAGTGCAATTGTGAAAGAACTTACCATTGCTCTTGCTACAGGGGCAAGATATGAACCTGTTATCATTGCTGAAGATGCAACATCTATTGCATTCTCTCTTAAAAAGAAAACCAGCCAGGGCTCCTCCAGAGGGCTCTTGGGGATACGAGGCTGTTCTTCAAAGAGGAAAATGAAAGCCTACACCCCTTTCCAAATCAGGGGGAAGAAAGTACAAGTGCTACTATGAACTGCGTATGGGGTACAGCAGCAAGTGAATGCTACAAACCATCCAAAGTAGGGCAGATCCCAGCTGTCCAATGAAACTTGTGTGGGAGCAGGAGTGGCCAACAACTAGTGCCTGTCAAGCTGCTCATCCATCCCCAAACAAGAAAAGAGGTCCTGTCCTGAAATGTTATATTTCCAGTGCAGACAGCCATAGACATCCGGAAGTCAAGGTGAACAAGTGAAGTTCATTTTCTACAGCTGCAACATGCTTCTTTCCTACCACGATGACCTATTTACCTGCCAGGACAAAGGATCCCAATCATCAGCAAATCAGAGCAGCAATGAGCTTTGTCACAACAAACACTTCTACACCTCTTATAAAACCCAGCTCCAAGATTTGTCTGCTGCTTATATTCCTTGCCCTATTCTAAGGGAAGGGGCTGTTGAATGCTTTTTTTGGACATGTCCTATGACCCCAAAGCCCCTCTCCCCAGATCCTCCTGGCACTGTGCTCAGACACTGCTCCTGGGCCAAAGAGAGCTCTAGGAAGGGCTGATCTGCTCTTAAAATCCATTGACATGGGGAGAACCCATGCCACAAGCATCCCCCTAAATCAAACCCCTTTTGGTAAAATCTGTGACCTCACTGCTCTCCCTGCCAGCAACCCAAGAAATACAAGCAGGATATTGCTCTTGTTCCTGCCCTTGGCAAAGACCTCCCTGGGAATATATAATCCTACCTACATGCACTGGGCTGCCATTGCACGGCTATAAACTTTTACATTATGTAAATGCACAGCTAGACATGAAAATACCCACTAATTTTGTGTGTATGTTTGTTTTTGCTCTTCCCTTTACAGCAGTGCAGTGGCAATTCAAACACTGTGATTTAGTATTGCTTTCTTGCAAGTGCCCACACTGATTTTACATAAGGCAGACTTGGCCTGAAACCAGCCCTACAGAAGGTGGGTTTTCCCTTGCCTCAGCAACATAGGAAGCAAATCAGCTACAAGAAGACCCAGAGGCCACATAGTGATGGGAACGGGGAGGGTGCAGAAAGTAAAGAGGAAAAGATTAATCTGAAAATACCTTGTGACTATTTCCAAAACAGAGAGCCTGAAACAAGGAGGGAAAATGTGACATGAGAATGAAGATTGTGAGGAACAAGAAAAACAAATGAGAAGATCTCAACTGCATGGATCACTGCAGGAAGGCAGAGCTGCCGAAGAAGCTGTATTCCCACAGCTGTACTCGTCATGCCCAGCAGCATCTGCCTGAGCAGCACATGTGCACCAGGATAATGTGGTTGTAACTCACAGAAACATTAGCCTTGTGTAATTCAACAAAGACACAGGCACCAGTCTTCCCTCAAAGCAGCATCATCACTTTGAGGTTTATTTTGGAGCTGGCTTAGATATTCTTTAACAGAGAACTATGGATTCATCAACCTTTTTATGAAAGCAGCAGCCCAGGTTCATTGGTTGAGAGCAACCCTGAAAGCCAGATAGCTCCAGTTTCAGGTTTCACTAAGCAGCTCAAATGAGAGCACCTTGGCACGCATCCCTGCGTAACAGCATCGACATGCCTGGAAAGCCTTGAGAATTCATACTCCACTTAATACTATTGGGCATTTAACAATCAGCTCTCAGAAATACAGGGACATTAGAAGATGACTGTCTCCTGTACAACCAACACAACTGCCTGCAGAAGTGGTGTATTTATGGGAACTCCCGGGAGCAGCCATGCAGTTATTCCTTTGTATAGGCATGGTCTTGAACACACCGAGGTTCAGTTCCCGTGGGGTGGCTGTGCTGTGCATCCTCACCTCAGACATCCCAACAATAGGTGTTTGCCTGTTAAGACAAATTGCCTTTAGGGTGAGGTAGTGAAAAATATTGTCAAAGTCTAGGGCTTAATTCTGGCTCAGAGCCTAGATTTATACATCCCCTGTTGGAAGGGGGGGGCCAAAACCACTAAGTCTCTTACTCAGACCTGGGATTGACTGCAGCTACAGAGCAGCATTGGACAAGTACTTGCCTGTCGATTCAACAATGACATGGGAATTCCTCCTCCTCCATCTCCTCTACTATTTGCATTCATCTCATGCAGCACCAATGCATACAAACCTCCTCCTTTACTACACTTGGATCTGGAGAGCTGCGCCCATCTTTCATGTCCGTCATCTCCCCACTGCCAGGTTACACTTCTAGGAGTGCCAGGACCCCTAAGCAAAAGCAAGCCACCATTTGCCTGCCTGGTGTCACAGCAGCTACCTCCAAGGCCACTAAAGGAGAGATCATGTGCCATACCTCCTGTAACACCTCTCTTCCAGCACTTGTCATCTTCCCATTTAATTCTAAGCAAGCAGGAAAGCAGTGCAGAAAGGGCAAGCTCAAATACAGTACTCTGCCTGATGTGATGGCTACGCAAAGAATCCAGGTTTACGTGCACAGACTACTAAAACAAGGGGCAGAAGCAGTAGTTCATATTGCAGAACTGTTCATGCATTTTAAAAAGACACAACCAGGTTTATGTTAGCAATTTTTCTTCTTTAAATGAATCTTTATAGGATATGCCTCAGGGCAGGGGGTTCCACCTTTCTGCCCAGCTGTTGTTTTAAACCAGACCCTCCCTGCTCAAAACATGCTTAATCCCACATCATTTGCACAGCAAAGCAGGAGGTCCCCAAAGCTGCTTCTAGAAGTGGTGCCTCAAACCCTTCTGCAGACATGTAGCTGTTTATCTGGACTGACATCTCAAGCACCCCTGTACTCATGCAGAGGAGCTCCCCTTGCCACCTCCTCCACATACACCATTTTCATCCTACTTGTGTACACAGAGAGGAAACAAACTGGGAAGATAAGAATATCCTGGCAGGGGCATTGCCTAGTTTGGTTTTTCAGTATTTCTGTAAGCCAACTGTTTGCTAAGCAATGACAGACTATTTAAATGATGCTGATTAAAACCACTCGAGACATCATGCCTCTAGAAATACTGGCTATGTTTAATTCATGATACAGCTTCTTTTTTTTCCCTTCCCTCAATTCAGCAATTCAGACTGACTTCCTCCAGCAAGCTAAACATATATGGTGGAATTCTTGTACCTCCAAAGCATAAAGACATGGCAATATTTGGCCTTCTTCAGAGCAAGGTCTAAGTAAACTGGAGTTTTGCCAGGACTTGAAGACACTTGTATATTTCTGGACATGAGCCAGTTTCTAATTGGGAGTCAAGAAAAAACTTCTTGGGAAAAGCTATCCCAACACACACAGGACTTCTGGAAGATCAGTTCCTGAAGGAGCTGGTACTGGCTGCTGTTGGAGATGGGATATTGAACTACCCAATTCATTCAGATCATTTCTACAGGCTTCACTGAAGACTTGAAATACAAAGTTTTCATCACCTTCACAGTGGCCAAACTAAAAGGGCATTTAACATGGGAAGCACACAAATTTCATGGTGCACCAATATAGCAGCACAGAGCTCACTGAAACATAAGCATTACAAACTTATTAAGCCTCCCAGACAATTGTACTACATTAAAAGTACTTGTTGCCTCTCATTCATGTCACCTCCTTGGTTTTATTATCTGGGAAAAGGAATACCTTGCTTTGGGACAGTGATTTCTTGGGAAGCAGAGTGTCTGTCACTATTTCTGTCCCACAGGTAAAGGCACACAGATCCATTATCAGGGCAGGGGCAACAGGGGGACACATGCTTTAGTGCCCCAACACCCCCTGCCTCTGCCCTTCCAAATTTGCCCTCAAACCACCTCATGCTTCTTGTTTTATGCAAGGTATCAGACCATATGCATTGGAATGCAGTACTTGGTAATACGGTGGCAATCTGCTTGCATCCTGACCAACCACTAACTCCACACTACCAATGGGATCTGCTTATCAATCTTCTGGAAACAAAAAGACACAACCAGAGCAGCCCTTGTTGAACTCTTGCTTAGCCCTTTCTGAGGGTCAGCCCCCATTTCTAATTACTCCAGCAGTTCAGGATGGTCCACATCAAGGCTTTTTCTTAAGGAAAAAGACGAATTTAGTCCAAACCAAGTATGTATTTATCCACAGTTTTACAATAACCTCCCATTTTCCATCACCCAATTTTACTTAAGGAATCTGCAGCAACCCAAGTCTAGTTTGACGACGGTTTGACTGAGCACTGTTGGAGGACGAGCTGTGTTCCTGCCACAATAGCAATAAGAAATGGCAGCCCTGCACTGAGCCCTCAGTACCATGCAAGACAAGCTTAATATACTGCTGCTTGCACTGCTCTAGGCTTGATATGGCCAGGCACACAAATAACCATCAATTTGACTACTTCCAGTATTTTGGAAGTTGGAAGCTAAAGCACCAAAGGCCTCAAACTGGTTCTGAGTTGGGCCAGATCCAGGAGGTTAACTGGTCAGATGAAATGTTCATGGAGTAACTGGCCTGGGACCTGTGCAACTGTGACATGCACATCACATCTGTACCAGAGCCTCTGACCAGCTTTGAGGGGTCTCATGAAAGCAGAAAAGCAAAACAGGAGCAGTAGAAAGAGCTTTCAGAAATGTTTTGGCAAGAGCTGGGAGCCACCATGCTCTTGTGTTACCTTTAACAAGTTCCTCCCAGTCAGCTCCTTCCCCTCTGCCCACAGCAAATGTTATGGCTTTTCATTTTTTCTTTAAGCCCGGTATTTATTATAGGTTAGCAGCTAATTCATGGCAATTCATTAGGCTACTTTAACCCAGGCAACAACAAATCCTGCTGTAACTTTCCAAAATGAATTCTTCACAAAAACATTACCCCACCCTTGCAAAAGGTTAATTAAAGATTCTTTTACCAGCTTGCAGAAGATCACAAGGCAGATGCTGTCAGACAGGTTTGCTTGCTGTTATTACCAATTTCAGCAGCAATTCATCTCTCCTAGTCCCATTCTGAGTATCAGGTATTCACACAGACATATTAAAATGAAATAAAGAGGCTTATTGTAACCACTCAGGCAGCAGCATTGGTTGGGATGGAGTTGCAGAGAGGACAAGACAGCTGAGGATGACTTGCTTGTCCTGAAATCTGTAGGACATGCTGTTCTGAAGCCCCCAGCCCTCCAAATATTTGCTTGAGGTTTGCTTTACATGCAGAGCTTCCTAGCGGAATGGCGAGCATGCAGAGCACATTCCTCTGCTGAGTGTCTTCTTCAGAATTTGGGTAAATATCAGCATATTCCGGCCCAGCTCACACAAACTAATCACAGGAGCAGAATTTGAACAAATGGCTGTTACCTTGCTGCCTGGTTTTCACCAAAACCAAGGACACAGCTTAACTGGTTTTATCGTCTGCTAATCAATATCATTAAGCACTCAGAGTGGACACATTTATCCCAGTAAGCTGTTACTCTAAACTGTATTATTTAGACAGAAAGGGTAGCTGTAACCATGCCAGGAGGTTCTAGCTGGTAGAAAAGCATCCTGTATGTAAAGAACTATGTCTTACAGTAATGAAGCCATTGCTAATGTTCTATTACTATCATATTAGTACTGAGAAATTACTGGATGGTGGTAAATCTGAATTTAATTTAATCTTCCTGTCTTTCCCCATCCTCCCCTTGGACATGGGCATCAGCTGCAGAGAAATTGTTTGGTTGAAAGAGCTGCACACTCAAGTGACAAATGGAGAGTTTTCAGAACATTTTGTGCTCAAGAAGGGCACAAAACACCACCGATAAACACCTCTGAATCCTTCCTCCCACCACAGCTTTACCCAACACCTTCATTGAGCACAACACCAGACCATAGGGATGTAGCACAAAGTTTCAAGCAAAAAAAAAACCCAGTCACGGTAAACCAGAAGGTAACAGAAACAGTTACACATGGGCAGACACACGTACAAATGTATTTCTTACAGCCAAGTCACTAGGAATGAGATGCTGAAGTTGAGGAACTACGTGAAATGACAAAGTCCACCCCCCTTGGATCCCATCAGTATGTCTGGTCTTACCTTAATCTGCTTTAAAGCCTCAGGTCTGCCTTGAACACTCCTCTGCTCATTTTTCAGGCCAGCTTTCTGGGGCCTGGCAGGGATTTTTATCTGAAGAATTCCTGAACATGGAGCAACCCCAAAGCAGGCTTGTATCTGCTTTCCCAGCTTTCTGTGCTATCACTCCTTCTTACACTATATTGAAGAGCAGTACTCCTGTGTTCAGGTTTGCACCAAACATTTGCTGTGGTGTCTCTTTGCCCTGCCCCCTGCAAACCCCCTCTTTGCTTTAATGTTTATTTACAGACCTGACCCGTGTTGTGAAGTGCCACTTGAGTCGGAATTGCAGCCCTCAGAATCATTTACTCTGGAGTTACAGTTACAGGAGCCAGCTTGCATGAGACACTAAAACAAGTATTTCAAGCAGATCTTTCCAACTCCTCAAAAGAAAAATACAGATTTTACTTTGTTTCAGCTTTCTCCCTATGCAAAAGCACCTTTCACCTTCTTGATCCTTCCATACAGAATTAACCTCTGAATCTGAAGTCACAAGCCTCAGGGACAGCCTGTCACATTCCACAAAGGAAGACACGGGTTGCAAACATGCAGAATTTCTCAGGATAAAGAAACCAGCTAAGATTAGCTGACTCTGAATGAGCCTCTCTTTTTCTGGGACATATACTGCACCAACATGACAACCAGCATCAGGACTGACCCTGGGACCTCCGGAGCTCAGAGGAATACAGCATGAGTTACATGGAGCTAGGCAAAGCCTGCACAAGAGCCAGTGATATCAGGGACTCAATATGATGTGCAGCTTTAAAATACAAGCCACTCCAGCCTGAGGTGATGGGCATTACTGCTGAAAGCTTCTCTTACACCTGTCTTAGCCCCAGAGGAAGAAAGCAGGCTACACACAGGTGTTATGATTCATCTACTACAGACTTCCCAGTCAGGCACTACCTCCTCCTCCCAGACCTTTCATTCTTTTCCAGAAGAATGAGATATCAGCTGCTCTGGGCAAAGCAGTACCTAGAGTGTTATCATCAGACGTCTTTTTATGTACAACAGGAGTTTCTACTCCCACCTGCCCCAGACCTGGGAGAGTCCTCAGGGTTTGATGGCTCCAGGGTACAGGATTGGGAAGTGTTGGGAGGAACAGCTGGAGATAGCATCAGGCAGAGATGCCCCTCATCCAGCATTCACGCACACTCCAGCAGTGCATCCCTGAGACCTCCCAAGGCCCGGCAACACTATCATGCTGTACCCAGGATGGTACTTTTACTAGACAAGTTTTGCAGAGGAAGACAGCAGGCACAAATGATAAACTGCCAGCAAAATCCATTGTAACCACAGTACGATCTTGGCACCGTGGTGAAGCATCACTGACAGACCTTTAGTATCAAATGCAGCGTACACACACACGCTGTATTTTACAACTACCTGCCACACTGTCCTGCATGAAGCTCACAGGAAATAAAAATCCCATTTTCCCCCTGTTCTCTCCAGTTAGTTGTGTAAAACAATCCACTTGACTACTTGTTTTAGTAGGATGAACAGGCTGCTACAGGAACATCTCAGCAGCACAGCTGATGTCGTCACCAGCAGATACTGTATTAGGTCTACCTAATGCAGTTCCGTTTAGTACCTAATGTTGTTCTAAACAGAACTGATGGGAGTTTATACCTATAGCTCCATCTCCTCCTTTCCATTCCAAGGAAGTAGATAAGACTCTTCCTGTGAGATAGGAACCAGGATTTTCATGTTTGCTGATAGCTTCATTTGCCATTTCCGTGTTACTTCTGGCAGCCCTGTACAGCACCACTTTGCAGCCAGAAGCTACAAAACCACAGGGTAGAGGGAATCTCATACCTAAAAATCCAGGTGTGTGATGGCCAGGTCCCACTGCACTGCAGTTGGACGGGTGTGGAAGACAACACAACTAGGTCAGACCTTAGTCTCCAGCCTTCATCCTCCTCCAGTAACCTACTACTTCTCTGCTGTGCATTGAAGGTACTTAACAGCTCCACTGCTGAGTAAAGTATGCCCACTGTTGTTTAAGATTAGCTGTTACAACATAGGCCAACACACCTAAGCATTAGCCGGGGACTCCGAGTAGCTTGTAATAAGATTTAAAAGGCTGGAGTGCAACTATAAAAATTATTAGCAACATAAACCCACTAAATGCAATTTCTGGCACTTCAGCGCAGAGGTTTGAGCCTACAACTACTGCTCCTCCATAAGACACACCTCCAGGATTCATCATGTAGGGGTTGCATTGTTAGACTCAGAGGACCCAAGTTCCATACTGCAGCCTCCCAGCAGCCAGCATCTCTCCCTGCAGTTTCCACAGCACAGGTCTCAGCTGAAACAACAGAACACATCTCCCAGACCTATCTTCACGCTTTTGTGCAAGTCAGGCAAAGGAATGACACATCATTTTTCTTTACAGAGACAAAGGAAGAGCCATAAAAGCAGTGAACACTTTTCTTCCCCTCCTCTGCCTTCAGCAGGAAAAAAAAACTGCACACAGCACAGCAGTGGTCAGGGTATTAACCTCAGATTAAGTTTCCACTTACCTGGGCTCACTGGGTCCAACTTTCTAATGATAACCTGCCAGGCAGCTCATCCTTTGCTCCCCGCTGCATTCATCTAACACCACTCGCCTTTGTTTCCCCTCTGGCTGCTTTCTCCAGCTCAGTCCCACCCATGGCTAGCTGCTCTTGCTGTTTTTTATTTATTTCAGGAGGACAGGACTACAGCACACCACCAGTATGTAAAAACAAAACCAAACAAGCACAGCTTTGCAGAGGAAGTGCCAGACACACAGTCTGCCACACAGCACAACCCGCCACCCTGTACTTAAACAGCAGAGCTGGAGACAACAACTGTTAAAGCAAACTGGGAGCCTTATTCCTGGTGCCACTGAAATCCCACGCAGCTATGTTTTAGTTGAGAGCAAAGATAACACGCTCAAATGTATTTGAATAAACATACCGTATCTCAGCTGCTGCACAGCCCAGGCTCCATTCAAGTAGTATGGAGGAGTTGGAAGGAGGTGAAGGGATTTCTCTTGCAGGGAGAAGAGACGTGCAGCTTGCCCCAACAAGCATATGACGCTGTGACAGGGTGTAACTTCTGAAAGACGAGATGTTAATGCATTGCTAACAAATCCTTTCTGCCATTAAGCAACAAAGCTAGTTGTGCTGGGAAAGAAAAAAAAACAGAAAGAGAGATTCAGGCTAAGAATAAGGGAGTTAAAATTACTAACACCAGCTCCCCAGTGCTCAAAGTAGAAGGAATCAAGTTAGCAGCCAAGTTAACTTAAGGTAGCAAGATACCTTCAACATACTCCAAAACAGAGTTAAAGGTGGAGCTTACTTTAGCCTGTCTGTATAGCTTTTCCTAAAGATTTCTTCAAATATCTTTGTTATGAAACTTGTTTAACAGTAAATGAGACTGATATGCCAGACACCGCATCAGGACCTTTTCCTTTTTAATTCCAGGCTTCTTCCTCCAGTTTGATTTTTCACACACAGATGTACATTATACACACATTTGCACTAAAGACCCTTCCTGTCCCTTCTAAACCCACCATGTACCCACACGGCTTTGGCCCACATCCCCCTCACTAGGATGCCCATCCATAAAGATCATTAAAACAAGCAGCGTAGTGCATCACAACAAATCTTCCTGCAGGTCCATAGTACTGAAGTAGTGGTCAGTAGCATTTTTAAAGATAAGCAAGGTTTGCAAGGGGGAAGCAGCATCTCCTATCATACCAGTAATGCCCAGTATGCACATGTACACCCCTTTTTCCTCCCAACACCTGCTGTGAGGTTAATAAGAGAAAGCCTGTGTTTCTCCTCTCCTTCCTCCAATGATAATTCATTTACCTGACCAACTTAAACACACTAGCATCAAGGCTTCCTATAAGATTCATTCTATCACCTACAGAAACAGCCGTACAAGTTTGGCAGTGTCTCCTGGACATCCAAAGCTAGTGAGGACACACTTATTAGATTTCAACTTCAGTTCACCTTCTGTTTCATGGAAACCTGTTATCAGATGTCTCCTCTTTTTTGTTTCCAGCAGATACAACCAATCCTTACAGTGATTTATTTAAGTGCAGTGAGGGCTAAAACATGGAAAAGGAGTTATGCTGTTGCCAAAAGAGGCAGACTCACATGGTCAGCATTAGAAAATACTGACAGATAAGCACATAACTGCTTTCTCTGTGCCAGAAAACGCATCAGCCTCAAGGCTGCCAAACAGACACCTCCTGGAGCTTCCTATTTCTGCCTCCCATGCAAGCCAAATCAGGTGGGGCTGAAGAAGTGATGAGGAAAAGTTACATCTCCAAACTCTCCCCTCTGTACAACAGCATAGACTATTAAATCACAAAGGTGAAACTGATTTTCAAGATGATGGTTGAGACAACAGCAAAGTTAGAGAAGTTCAGTTCCCTAGGTAAAAAATATTCATTTTGGAAGACAGAAGGATGATCGAAGTCCAGGCGTTCAGAATCTGTAATACATTGGCAACGATATATACACATCTCTTCATCCTGCTAACAAGGATGCTTACTGGGATGGAGATGCCAACTGTATTGTAGTTGCTAAAACATTGAATTCTATCAACTTTCTGCTGAATTTTTTGACACTGGAGGCAGAACAAGTAATTCAAAACACTATTTTATTGTAAAATTGACTAATATGGTACAGATTAGAAAGACTCCTACTGCAGCACACCCTTCTACATTTCCCACGCTTTAACTTTCCACTCCCTATGCAGCTATCATATGTGGTGCAGTCATTTTGCTGGAAGAATATTATAGAAGTCTTGGTCATTTAAGAATTGCTGTCTCACACAGAAAAAACTGCAGACAAAGGCATATCTTTCATATTATGCACAAGAGAGAATTCTGTGTCAGAGTTAAATCTGTTTAAATTGTTGGATCTACAACAATCAGGAGGGGTTTGTAGTTTGTTTTCTAAACTAGGAACAGAAGTCTCAACTAAAAAAGCAAGGAGAAAAATGCCAGAAGAAAGAAGAAACCCCCCAAATCATTAGACAGCTGCAGCTATCTCTGTGCACTGGGGACAGTTTGGAGGTGCTTCCCAAGCTCCAGATACACATTCTCCATCATTATTGCCTTCAGGGACAAGAAGCATGATAGACCACGTCAAGGTTTCATTTCACACACACACATCCACTTTTTTTAAATCTTTTAAGACATCCTACCTTTTATGTGAACTGCTTTCTTTACTAGTTTCAGTCTCAACCCTCTTGCACAATAGCTACCAAACATGTGTACATCTGCTTTCCATAACATCCAAGCAGCACTGTGAAGACGGATGCAGTAACCGTGTTCGTGTAACCTATACATTTAGCACTGTATTGCCTCTAGAGGTATTATGTCACATAAAATACATCAATATGCTATGATCTCAGCCCAATGCTAGATTACAGATGGCAGCTGCCTTTTGTGCTGTGCCCAGCCCAAGTCCAGAACAATGACTCTGCCAAGCTGCTCTCCTCTTCTTCCTCTTGGTTTTCTAGACTCCCATGCCCCTTGCCAAGCTGGGTTTGCTTTCCTCTGAAGTAACCCTCACTCTTTCTACTACATATGACATCCTTCTCTTCCTTACATGAGCCTTAAACCAAAGTGAGCACATCAAGCATGGCCATATGAAACTACTCCTCAAGGTCTTGATTACAAGGCTACAGCTTCTTCTGTGTTCTTGAGGCCAGGGCAAGCTGAGCCAACTGAAAACACTCTCCGAACTATCCACTGATTACTTTTATTACTTTCTGTACTGTAGGAACAACTCTGAAAGTGGTCTCTGCCACAATATACTTCTAATGTCTTTCCAAGTCCTTCTAGGACTTGTTGGGAAAGAAGGGAAAGGATACACAACTTCTGCTGATGCTGTTTAACCTACTGTTTATAAATAATTGAAATATTCCAGGAGTCTCATTCCTAATCTTATGCTTCATGGGTGAAGAGGGAATAATCAGTGGGATCATTTATAAAGAAAGCTGGAACACTTGGGAACTAATATTTGAGTAAAACTCTGCAATTCCATATCTCTAAAAGCACATAAATATGGGATTCCAAAGAAATAATTAAAACTCCAGTTGAAGTTGTGGCCTTAAGAGCTCTCTTAATTGCAAGAGGGTCAAGAATTCATCACTGATTTTGCATCTGTTGTCACCTGATTTTCTGTAAGACTTCTCAGGATTGAAAGCCTTGAAAGTAACCTCTTTCTTGGAAAGTTTTTGTGGGGATGATAATTCTCTGGAATCTTTTATTGTAACACCATACAGCAATAATAATCAAAACTGTGCAGAAAAATGTGTCTGTGTTTTTGCTTTGTTCCTGCTTTCAAGTAAAAGGGGTTTTGATTTGAATGCAGCACAAGGTAAATGGATTTATTTCTAAAACCATCTCTCTTACACTGGGATCTGAATAAAAAATAAAGGCTTAATTGTATGAAAGAGATTTATATATGAGGAGATTAACCAGCTATGGAACTCTTTCAAAGGAACTAAAGATAGCTCACACATTAGCATGAGAAAAACTGTAGGGCTATTTTTTTTTAACACAATTAGAAAGGGTTTTAGAGCCCATCTCCCACCATGAAGGCATAGCCACACAGCAGAGCCTGGCCAGGCTGTGGTGATTTGAACTGATCACTGCTGATCACCTGCATGATCAGCACAACACGCAGTGGCTGAAATGATTCTTTTGGCTTAGTAACTGGGTCATAAGATCTCAAAACATACCTAAAGGGTTTGGAAAAAAATTAGCTTTGAACTAGAGGAGCAATGCAGTGATTGATCTAAACTAGAGGAATGAAAGGAGAATGAAGGGTGGATTTGGGCTTCATCATTCAAGTTCTGGGCATCTTGACAAACACTCTTGGGCAACAGTTTTTAAAATACTTTGATAAACTGACAGATAAGTAACAAGATAACCCCAGGAGAACTGCATCTCTTCTCCCCCTTCAGCATCCCTCTTCCTTTGCACTGAAGTTTTGACAACTGCTGAAAATCTGAAGCTCTTGTCAGCTCTACATACAGTTGGTCTACCAGGACTTTAGTCTCTGAACAGAGGCCATCACACAAAAGTATATCCTTTGCTGATTTAGTTCTGCAAACAGACTACGTAGAAAACAAAAGGCCTGAAATTACAGTTTACATGTTTTCAATGTGCAGTCTATGTTTTCCAAAAATTACTGCAATTCTGAAGGAACTATGGTTTGGTGGTTCGTTGTGTTGCTCTAAATAGCAAAAGAAAACAAAAATCCCTCATTCCTATAACCTATATCATTTAACCATAGAACTGTTAACCATTGCTGAAAGCACTGATGCATTACGACTGGGGGCAAGAGGAAGGCTTAATGTTTTGAAATGGCTGCAACCAAACAATAGAGCTTTGCCTGTGGCTTTTCACCATTACATCCAATGCAAACTGCTTAGCCTGTTAAAAAAACAGATCTACATGCTCTAAGCTGGCCAAGGAATTGTTCCTACAACTAAACATTGCCATACAATACCTCTAGTGACGTACACAAGATAAAGGCATAGCTCATCTATCAGTGATGCCCAGCGACCTACTTAGGGCACCCACGTCTTGACTTAATCATATTCTCAGCAGATAGTTTTACATGTTGACCAATCGAAGCATATGGCATGTGGTGGTTTATCTGAAGCCCGATTACAAACACAGAGGTACCAAGCCCAAGCCTCCCATCAATCAGTCCTTCCTGTGATGACACGGTCATCTATAAACCTTGATCTTTCTCTGGTGTGGTTGTATGTGCTCTATGGCTACCCTCAGCTGCTCAGAAACCCTTAAATCAAAATACAAAAACTGCTGTCTGCAGGCAACTCTTCACATTTACTCTGCAATCAATTTGCATGTTAAGCACAAAAACTTTTGCTGTGGTACTCATTATGAAAAAAAACAGAACATGAGTCAAAGGCTGTTATTAGCCCCTTAGAGCATTTGCTATTTTATATCTTCGGTTTTGGTATATAATCTGAAAAGAAGAGTTTGAAATGTGATTTAACTACAAGGGTTTCACAGCAAATGAGCTCAGAAAGAGCAGTAACTTAATAGCCTGAGCACATGGTATCTTTTCTTCCCCATGCCACTCCTAGAAGGGGTGACAGAGAGCATCTCCAAAGTTGGTTCCTCTGGACCCACAGAAAGGCAGATCCTGGTGCTGCTGACCAGCCTGTGCCTGCTCCTGTGCTGAACCCAGCACAGACGGGAAGCAGCACTGAACACCACCAGCACCACTGAGGAACCACATGAGCAGAAGGATCTCAGCTGCTCTCACTCTCCCACAGCTAACTCAAATATATTATCAGTAGAAATGAAAACCTGCACAGAGAAGACCAAAAACTGGTGGCATCTTCTCATTTATCCAAGTGTTAAGTAAGGCACTTGCAGTCAGGTGAATAAAGTCAACATCATTAGCCATCCTCGCCTTCAGCTTCACTACTCTAGATTTCACAGCTAGGCATAGACTTATAGAAAGAGTAGTGACACCCTGATTGTGATGCTGCCTGACAACTTTAGGGCTTAGAAATCATTTTACACCATATTATAGCTCCTCCTCTACTGGTTTTCCTAGCTTAGCCTGTACAACACCACACCCAAGTAAAATGCTTCTATTAACCCTGGGATTGTGCAGTTCTGCATGACAGCCAGGGCACACCACTAGTGGGGCTCAATGATCAACAGTCAGTGGCACCGACTTAGAAGACATGAGGTGCAGGATCCTAATTCAGAGCTACCTTATTCCATCCAAAATCACACATTAGCCCACCCTAGGGAGCGTAACCAAGGCTTCCTACCCATGTTTTCCTAATAGCCACAACTCCCACCACCCCCATTCCTTTTGCTACTCCTTATATTCATGTAACTGCTGTAACACAGCATCCTAGGGAGGCGGGAAAAAGCAAACAAAAGACATTATAGCCAATTTGTATGGAAAATCCATTTCAGACATCTCATTAACCTTCTAACCTGTTTATCCCCCAGCTTTAATTTGTACTACCACTTGCAAATGGATTTGACACATTGCCCCACCATTTTCCTGGGAAGGTACAACAGGCATGAACAGAGCCCCTCCGTCCCAGAATACTCCATTTACCCAGGTCCTTCCCTCCCTCCTCTCTGTCATTCAGCAGATGCTAAGAGGCATTGGAGGAAGAAAATAGGATACAGAAAATATGCAAAAGCTCTTTGAAAATGATGTAAGCCCTGCAGTGGGCCTCCTTTTTACCTATTGCTGCTTTAATTACAGAAACCAAGAGGAGACTTGCCTACACCAAGAGTGCCCCATCCACAGCCACATCAGTGGAGTCCCACAGTGGAGATAGAGCTCACAGGAGTCTTTTCATGCCACACTTCCTTGCATTCATAAGACAGAATTGAGTAACATGCACTGAAAATAAGTTATACGTGGAGCGTGGAGTTTTGTTTTAAATGTTATAGCACAAAGCCTGGGAAAGAGCCCTGCTTTCTATAGCTGAGATGCATTCACAACCTTTGCTTTGGGGTAACTCCGTGGCTTCAGTGAATACAGACCCAGCATCCTCACAGTAAACCACATCAAAATGGTCACCAGCAGGTTAGACCTCTGGAGCTCACTCACTCCTGACATGTTTTCAAAGTTATGGGATTCCCGGGCTCGACACGCTGAAAGGTTTCTGTGCAAACCAAGTCTTCTGACTAAGATGACGTGCATAGTTCTAATGGACTGAAGTGCATGTTCTTAGTAAAGGTTTTGACATGTTTAATACAGCAGAATTCAGCTGAAAAGATCAAGTCTGACATAGCTGCACCCACACAAGTCCAAGGGAATCAGCAAGATGAATGCCTATATGAAATAGATCAAACCTTGAAATCTGTGCCGCTGCAGGGAATATCAATCTTTCCCCAGCAAGCAGCGCTAACTTCTGCAGATTAAGCTCTTTAAAAAGAAGAGGGCAGCTTCAAGCAAATAATTGTTAAAAAGCAAAGAACACAAGTGAAAGCACATACAGTTTTCTAAGGGCATGTTCCTGGCTCTGTGTGAACGAGGAATAACTGAAGCACTGCAGCCTTCCCCAGTCTACAGACTCAGCTCTCCAGCCAGTGCCTCTGCAGCTCCTCAAAGGTTTCCCAAGTTATAGCCAAGTAAAAATTGATTAAAGATTTGAGTATTTCACTGCAGCTATTGGGAATCCTGCAGAAGTTGAAGAATGAGCTCAGCTGCAAAACTCTAAATAAAGGCAGAGCTTAAAGAACACAATCCCCTAAACGAAACGCCACATCCCCCAGACAGCAGTGATGCTCTGCCCTCTGTACCAGCAGAGACACATACTCTTTCAAATGGATCTAAGACTGAAACCAAATACACTACAGAAGATGAGGACTGGACCTTTCTGCACACACAGTTCTAATAAGTTCCTAACGCAGCCTCTCCCTAGATCCCATCCTCTGGCCACTACAGACATTCCAAAACTTTTTTCCAGGAACAGTGTGTTGAACATAACAGTCTTCAGCTACATTCAACAAAGCTACATTCATTTAGCCAAGAACCCACACAGTCCCATACATAAAAACAAAGGGGGCGGTGATGTCAAAGGTAAAGCATTACGTTACTTTACATCACATCAATGACTGGGTTAGGAAGCCCAGTCTGAAGCAAACAGCGTTTGGTTTAATTTAAACTGATACAAAGCAGTGCATAGGCAACCAGAAATCTCCTCCCACATCACAGCCTGTAAGTGAAGTTTATTTCAATTTAGTTCAAACCCGAGCAATAGCAGTTTGAGTCAAATTGAAATACAGCTGTTATGTTTAGTGGTAAAAGGAGAGTTTTCCCAAAATAGGTAGCTCTGGACTTAAAACTCCACGGGAAAGAGGGGAAACGCGTGTCTGGGTATTGAGTCGGCAGAGAACCTGAGGCTAAGGAGGGGTGGAGGAAGAGAGAGGCGAGAGGAAACACACCGAGAACAATACTGGGAAAGGGGCTATTCTGGGCGAAAGGAGGATGCGAGGCCAAGCCGAGCAAGCAGACAAGTGCAACAAAGGCAGAGGAAGAGCCCTGGGCCTCCGCCGCGGGCCTGGACGTGTTCCTGCCCAAACGGGCCCGTCCGCAGCCCTGGGGGACCGGTGCCGTGGCTCAGCACATCGCTCCATGGCTCCCGTTTGTGCGGGGAAGGGCGGGATGACAACGCCGCTGGATCCCTTCATGCGAGGCAGACAGCATCGGGGCGGGAGGACTTCTCGGACCCCTCGGTCCACAAAGGGCGCTCATTGTCTGAAAGCGAGTAGTTATCACCAAGCCGCGAGCGAGTCGCAGCCG
>NW_009926225.1:0-1508 GCF_000696875.1 Nestor notabilis
GCCGGGATTTCCTGGCCCCGATCCCCGTTTCCCGATCCCTGGGAGCGTTCCGAGGCAGCGGGAAAACATCAGGCCGGGTCCCCCCACAACGCTTCCCAACCCCGGCCCGGGTGCTCCCGGGTCGGCCGCGAAGCCTCAGAGGTTTCTATTCAGGACACAGACACAATGGGGAAACCAAAACCACTTCCCATTTATTTTTCTTTCTTTATTTTTTTTTTTTTTCCCGTGCGTGCCCCCCCCCAAGAGGGAGCGGGGTTGGGACTGCGAGTCCCCGGAACACCCGGGGATGGGCTCCTGCCTCTTCCCGGGCGGCCTTGTCCCTCACCGGGAGCAGCCGGGATAGCGAGGAACGCACCTCACAGCCTCTTTGAAAAACTGTGGGCTTGGGGTTTGTTCAGCTGAGGGGAAACTAGGAAAGAAAAGACAAATGTCAGTCTGAGCTCGTCATTTTCCCTTTATCCCGCTATAGAGTAAGAGTATAAAGCATGGGTTTTACAACGGGAAAAGAAGAGAAAGAGGAAAAAAATAGTGCGGGAAAAGAGGCTAGTACTGAAAACGATAAATGCTGCTTTAACGTGTTCTTTGACATCCGAAACGAATTATTTTATCTTGAGTAAACACAATTTCGGAGACATTTGCGGACCTCCCCACCACATTTCATTGGGTAGATAATGTGCCCGAAGGTGGAAGCAAAGCTAAAATCATTCCAGGTGACGGTGCTCTGTTCTTTGAGAGTGTTGCTTTACGCCTAAAAACCTACTTCGATGCTAAACAGCTTAGAAGCGCCGAACAATTGAACGGATTTTTGTATTTTTATTTTATTTTTTATAAACTGAGATATTTGTTCACCGACCGCTTTAAAATCTCACCCTACAGCGGTCAAATTTTACCTTCACTGAGAGACGATTTTGTGAGTTTTGCGTTTGTCTTTTTGCACAGCCGGTGTCAGGCTTGTTTCTGAAAAGCAGAAACCACTGAGATATATTTTTCCCCTCGTTTTGTCCATAAAATTGTTTTCTTTTATGTCTCACACGGTCTTTGGGTACCACAGCAGCGCGGGGAGCACGGCAGGGATAACCGAGAGGGATAACGGAGTATCTTTGGGTACAAAGCGGACAGCTCAGATACAGTAAATCGAATGGCGGCAGTAGATGCTGCAGATATGTTATTTGTACCGATTGAAGAGGTCGATAGTGCCGGCCTCGGGACTGCCCCGCACAGCCCAGGCGCTTCCCCTGCCCCTGGGCCGGCCGGTCCCCGGCCCCGGCTGATACCTGTAAAAGGCCTTTTCTTTCCCGGGTCTCAGACCGGAGTTTTTCTGACCTTACTTCTTATTTTATGAGTGGCATGGAAACAAAGATTAAAGCGTTAATTCCACGCCGGAGAGGCGCTGGACCGCAGCCTCTCCCCAGACGCGGCTCCGTGACTCCGTCCACGGGCAGGCAGTCGTTACAACGACAGGACCGGCGAGCGGACATGGACCCACATCGTCCCCCACGCCGGACACG
>NW_009926226.1:0-1174 GCF_000696875.1 Nestor notabilis
TAGGGCCCTATATGTCCCCATAGCCCCCACCCACTTGTAGCCTCTGATAGCCCCCTGCAGTCCATTATAGGGTCCCAGAGCTTCCTGTGTCCCCCATAGGCTCCCACAGCCACCCCCCATCCTGGTATAGGCCCCTATAGCCTCCCTCCATGCCCCTCACAGCCCAGTATGGCCACCCTCATTGTCCCCTATGGCTCTCTCCAGCCTCCATATAACGTTCTGTGGTCTTCTACAGCTCCTTATACCCATCCAAATCTTTCTATAGGTCCCAATGACCTTTTAGAGGTTCCTATAGGCACCTGTACTGATGTCTATGGACTGCTATATGTCTGCTTTCATAGCTCTGCATAACCTCCTACACGCTCACGTAACACACTATAGACTGCCATAAGCTCCTATACCCCCCCTATACCCCCCCTATGGGCTTCCTTTATCCCTCCTCTATCCCCCCGTGTCCATCCCTATATCCACCCTATATCCTCCCTCTTCCTATAGGCCCCCATAAGCTCCTATAGGCACCTATATAGGCCCCCATAAGCACCCTGTGGGCTCCCAGAGGCTCCTGTGGACTCCCAAGGCCCACTATAGGCCTCCCTAAACTCCTACATCCCCCCCTATAGGCACTTATGGGCTCCCATAGCCCTGTTAGGCTCCTGTAGCCCCCCCTATAGCCCTTCATAATCTCTTATGTCCACCCCATAGCTATTCTCTGGGCTTCTATATTCCCCTATAGGCTCTTACAGCCCCTTTATGACCTGAGTTCTTATGCTCTTTACGTAGTCACTTTATGGGCTTGCACAGGCTTCTGTAACTCCCTATATCCACTTATAGATCTCTTATAGCCGCTTATAAGCTCTTATACTCTCCCCACAGGCACCCTATAGGCTCCCATAGTCCCCCATAGCCTCCTGTAGCACGCCCCATAGCCCCTTATAAGCTCCTGTATTCTCTTCGTAGGTACCTTATGGGCTCCTATAGCTTCTTATAGGTTTGTATAACTCCCTATAGCCCCCTATGGCCCTCTATAAGCACCTATAGGGTCCCCCCCATCGGCACCCTATGGGCTCCCATAGTCCCCCATGGGCTTCTATGACTCCCTGTAGGTCCCTATGTCACCCTATAGGTCTCCTATAGCCCCTTATAAGCTCCTATACCGCCCCCCAGACACCCTATA
>NW_009926227.1:0-209 GCF_000696875.1 Nestor notabilis
TCTGTGCAGAGGCGCTGGCAGATCCCACCCTCCGTGCGGATCCAGCGCCCTGGCTCGCATGGAGCGAGCAGGGAGAGAGGACAGCCACGGAGGGCACCTATGGAAAGCTGAAGCATCCCCGGCTGCTGCTCTATCTACAGCTTGGTGGTGCCTGGACAACAACCTGGTGGCTGCTCTGAGGGGGACGTGATGGGGAGGACATGGGGGGG
>NW_009926227.1:470-959 GCF_000696875.1 Nestor notabilis
AGGAACAATAACCGAGAGTTGGCTAAAAATGAATTTTTCCCCTATAAAAAGGGAGGAACATTTCCACATTCCCAGAAATCACCAAGTTAGAAATGCTGCTGGCGAGGAGGGGCCTGGGGAGGCATAAAAGTGCAGGGAAGGAGGGAAGCGAAGGCGGGATGGCCGACGCAGGACGCCACTGGCAGTAAGAAACTGCAGATGCTCCATAAGGGCATCGGTGAGAACCTGCCCCAGCAAAGCTGAGCAGAGCGGCCACGGCCACACGGGTGCCACCAACGACCGACGTCCCCGGCGCAGCGGGGACATCACAGGGACGCAGCAAACAAGCGCTGCCCTGAGAAAATGGTGATCTCTTCCCATCTCGCAGTGACAACACACTTCCTATTCCACTCCAGTGGGTTGTTAAGCAACGAGTCTCAGGCTGCTGACACGGTGAGCCGGCAGACACCGCGCTCAGACGGGGCCAGCCAGGGGACCGGGCGCGCGGGA
>NW_009926227.1:1066-1272 GCF_000696875.1 Nestor notabilis
ACACTGCCGCCGCCGGCCACAGGCACACTCAAACAACTGCAAGAGACAGATAATTGCAGTGGTTTAAGCTACTTTGCATTCACTTGCTGGCAGTGAGCTATAACCCGCCCATTACTGCAGCTCGGTTAACCAGCGGCAACTCAACAAGCCACAGCAATGCGCTCACCGGTGACTTATCGCCTGCGGAGCGGCACACGCGGCACGTC
>NW_009926228.1:0-18402 GCF_000696875.1 Nestor notabilis
TTGGTGCCGGTTGAGGCTTAGCCTATCCTTTAGAAAAAAGTTAATTCAGGGGGTTGGTGTAACTCACATCCAAGCTCAAGGAGTTCATGCTCTTTTCTTGCACCCTTTTAACGCGAGGCCGTTTCCACGCTGCACGTTTCGGGGGTGGCTGGCAGCAATGATTTGTAAAACAGAGATCGCATTCTTTTTTAATTAAGTATCCTTGTAGATTTTATCTGCCCTGGATTTGACAGGAGCACACAAGACATTACATTAATCTGGCAAATCGTAAATGCCCTTTCTACAAACAGCTTGTAGAAAAACAAACCCTTTTCCAAAGATTAAAAAATAAATGTGGGAGAGAGAAGTCCGGTTTTGTAACCTATGGCCAATGCTGGCAATTACGTTTTTTGGCTATATGTAATGACTGAAATTAGCAACATACCCAACTTGACAGCTTTCTGTGAAATGTTTGACTTGCACAATAAACTCGGCTGGTACTGCTGTTCTGTTGAATGGAGTCATTTTGCCTTTTAAAAAAGCACACAGCCAAGTGCTCTAATTATATTGTAATTGTTTCTCTTTTTCCAGAAGGAAACGGATTAAGTCTAAACGTGTTTATAAAAGGTGCTTATTATAAAATAAATAGGTGAGGACGGATCCTGCCACAAAGGGTGATGGGTACCAGCAGAAAGGATGTGTCAGATCAAAGTAGCAAGGCAAATGCACACTGGGCAAGTGGCAAGTAAATGTGCAGGTAAAACATGGGAGCTCTGAGCACTGCTGTGAATTTTAGAGATAATTTTTTTTTTTTTTTAATCTCTGTAAATGCATTTCACTATAAGAAGCTGTTGTTTTTCAGTAGAAGTAAATACAAAAACATACAAGTCAAAACATACAAGAGAGATAACTGGGAAAAAATCCCAGATAAATCTTCTGCCCCAGAACTAAATCAACACTTTTCTAGATAGCTGCACTTTCCTTAGAACTGAACAATACCAAGTATGGCTCTTGAGATAAAAAATCCTCACCGTTTTCACATTTTTAGCACTTCCTTCAGAAGCAGTTCTCTAAAATTTCCCTCTTCCACTTAATGTTGCTCGTCTAAATTTGGCATTTCAGGCTTTTAGTGCGTTCGCAGTGTCATATTCTGTGAATAATCCTAACAGATAATAGTTTGTTGATTTTAACTTCAACTGCTCTTTTTGCTATTGTTATTAATAGACAGCTGTTTAAAAGAGCCCTTAAAAGCAGGGACAACCAGCATTGTAACTCCTCCGATGAATCACTTGAATGGGGTATGCATTTTGTTAGTGCCTGTTCTGCAGTTAGCAACTCATTCACTCTTCAGAGATAAAGAGCACTTTTCTGAGCCTATAGTTAGCACTATGAAGACTATAGTACAATTTGCCCTCTCCCCTTATTGTAAGGCTAACTGAAGGTTTGCTTAAAGGGTACCACGTTTCAACACCTGGCCCAGCTGCTAAGTAGTGCTAGATCTCAGTTGGATTTTACTTGAATGCTTCACTTATTGGGGTTAAGGAAAGGCAACCATAAGGCAAGAGCAAGCCAGTGGAATCCCAAATTCAATTTCAGAGCCCTTGAGAAAATACTTGTCAGTTTGAACTCCACCTCATTTCTGCTCTATAGTACTGGCCTGAGGCATTGTAGCTACTAGGGACCCAAGCCCAGGAGGAGACCTGAAGGGCCTCAGCTAAGCATAAAGAAGCACAAGTGTATTGTTGCAATAACAGCATTCATTGGAAAGGGAGTGAGCTGAGTTGTCTCCAGGCAATGCAGGTAGCAAGCTTAGATTGGCTTCTCAGCAAGACAAGTCCCAGTTTTTTTACCATTTGAACTTGTGCTATACAAGTCATTTATTCAAATGTTCATTTTTTCCCCCTTCATGCCTTTGGCTCAAAAGCCACTCTCTGACACTGCAGCAATCTCTCAAAAATTCCAGGTCACCAGGGAGGGGAGTTGTGGTGCTCCAGCAAGAGAACTCTTCAGGAAAAAAAATCGCCATTGCTCTTGAGTGCAATGGGCTGTTACTGACCTGACCAAACTGCAGCCAGACTTCAGCCATTGCCACCAACAAAAAATGCGTTCAGAGCCCCTGAAAGCTGAAAGCACCGTTTGCGATTGTATGGAGTTTTGTAAGGGTGTACTGTGGAGACTCCTTAGAAGTTTACCCATAGAAACTGTAAGGTGCCAGGCCCTCCTCCTGGAGAATGCCCTCTCTGTATTAGTTCAAAGGATCTGGTCAGCTCAGGATTCCTCTGAACAGTGGTGAGGAACCACAGAGGTGGGCAGGGAGGCAGCAGAATTGGCAGTGCTCCTCACGGCAGTAGGACCTGAGCTGGGAGTCAGAACAGCTCGCTATGCTGAAGGTTGGTACAGCAACATGGAGCAGAAGAATGACCCTAAATTTAGAGGCCTTTGTGCTTGCTGTGCTGCATACCTTTGGAATAAGCAAGAATCCAACCAGAAACCTTCAGTGATGCTTCTTTCTTGTAGATCCTTGCAATAGCCTACAGCACCCGGTAGGCAGGGATGCCGCATGGGATGTCGAAAGCGCTTTCAGCACCAACTAATTCTTGGCAGTTTGATTCTGTAAAAAGTATTGCTATGGTACCAGTACATCGTCTGTCACTTTTCCCTGCCACACATCTTGAAACTAGGCCACCTTGCAGCCAGACGCAAGAGTCATGAAGTTAGGAAGGAAAGCAGATGAGAAAACAGCCTCAGCAGTGAGAGGACTCCAGTAAGCAGAGACAGTTCCCTGAAGCTTACGTGCATTTTACATCAAGACCCTAATGGAAAAACAAGCCCCCACCAGTACTGAGGCTTCCTTCTGCCTGCTTTTGGGATGACTTCTAGTGATTCCCATGCTGTTGGCGCACCATGTGTACATCAGGCAGAGTGGGTGTCCCCTCTTGCAAGCCCCGAGCTCAGCAGCTGTCTCCTGGAATATGGCAGTTTCTTTAGCCAAGTGTAGTTTGAAAGCTGCCACTGGAAGGGTGCTTTGCCCTGGGGATGTCTAGTGGATGGAGGCTCATACTTACTGCAGGTTCCTATGTGCTGGCTAAAGTTGAAATGGACTGGACCAAATGGGCTGGATTGCCCTCCAGAGGGAAGTCAGGTAGGCTGCCCCTTGCCCCCATGGCATGTGTCCAGCCGAGCTCTTTCCACTAACCATGTGTGTGGTGTCCAGAATTGGGCACTGACTCACCAAAATTTGGCAGGTACTTCAATTGGCAGCTTGGAGTTCACCTGAAATTATTTAGGCGTGCATTTGGTATAAATAGATGTCAGGGAGACTGAATAGGTTTGTCACAAAAAAAAAAGAAAAAAAGAAAAAAAAAAAGGCACACAGGTTTTGAGATCTTTCAGCTTGGATTAAAATAAAAAACAAAGTGATTTTTAGCCCTTTCAAGGAATCTGAAAGGCACCATTAAAAAATCAGTCCAATTAACTCATCCAATATCTGACTTGCAGTAAAACATGGTCTGCAAGTCAAAGTTTAACCAAAATATTTAATGGCGAATAAGGCAACATAATAACCAGCTTCACATACCTTAATGCTTTTCACTGCCAGTCAGACTGAATGTATGGACACATTGCACAGTAATATTTAGAACCTCTGTTGGCCCACAGGCAACAATACTGAAAAAGTAACGTGCTTCGAGCAGTATCTGTACATTGCTATAACCCAGGCAGAGAACAGTGGCAGACACCTGAACTTCGTTTATATTTTTAAACTTCCTATGGCTGCAAGCAGTATTGGAGGGTTCTACCAGCAACATACTGCACTGGTTGGGAATACTGGTTCAGAGTGCCAGTTAATATAATTGCATTTATTTTTTCTGAGAAACAAAATTGTTGCGTGATACTCTGTCTTAGGTTTTTTAGATTTTATAACAACCCTGGCTCTTGTTCTTGGGTACAATGATAGATGTTGTTGGAAACTTCTAAAAATTGCTGTTCAGCTACACTTCACAGAGATGAGCAAGAAATACCATAATTGTACTGCTTGATGAATCAAGGATATCAAAATAGAGAATCATAGAATGGTTTGGGTTGGAAAGGACCTTAAGACCATCTAGTTCCAACCTGCCTGCCATGGGCAGGGACACCTTGCACTAAACCATGTTGCCCAAGGCTCTGTCCAACCTGGCCTTGAACACCGCCAGGGATGGAGCATTCACAACTTCCTTGGGCAACCCATTCCAGTGCCTCACCACCCTCACTGTGAAGAACTTCTTCCTTACGTCTAACCTGAACCTGAATCCACATGGCATCTCTGGATTTGAAAAAAAAGGCCAGTTCATCTGCAAGTGCATGTGGGTTGGAAATCTTACACTGGGAGTTTAGATCACTGAAAAAAGTTTTGAAGAAATGAATATCCATTATAAAAAAACCCAACAAACATTTTCAAGCCTGAAGTGGCACCAGAGCGTACAGGCAAGACAGCAGCTATGTAACAGTTGAGCACCAAAGGAAGGAGAATTTGATATAAAAGCTTAAAATAAAAATCAGATCAAAGCTGCAGTGGGAGATGGAGTAGGACAGAAGTGTAACAGAGCTTCAAGAATAGAGTAACTAAGCCAGTGAGCAACCTAAAATCTCCTTCTGTGCTGCAGCAGTTTACTTAGACATCAGTTGCATCCATAACTGTTTAAAAACTGACAAATCTGAGCAACTTCACTGAGCAACATAAGCCTCTTTTAATCTCTTGGCAATGAAATCACAGTTCTCTTTATGTTAGTTCAGCCAAGAACTGTGCCATTGTATGCTGTTTCACAGCTTTGCATTTAAAAAGAAGTAACGCTCACTTAATGCAGAATCATTGTATTATCCACGCCATAACTAACTCTGAATGATCAAACATTTATCCCATAAAGGTCTGTTTGCAAAATTCTGTCTTACGTCCAGAAGGGGTAAATATAGCCTGGAAAGTCCTATCTCTCAAAGGCTTCCATATCTCCCAATCCAAGTGCAAACAGCACGTTCTCCTTTGTGTGCCTAACAGTTCCATATCCTGCCCATTATATAAAGAAATCACATTTTGGGCCTGCTGCACAGTCTCATACCTCATTAAGATAAGTTCAAATATTTGCAACAATATTAAAAAATACATATTCTGGTAAGCGATGTAGGAAGCTCTTTCTCAGAACTCAGCTGGCTGATTCGCTCTATTTTTTCCTATGTAAAACTTTTTTTTTTTTTTTTTTTTTTTAATGGAAGTAGCAGTATCCAGATTGCAGAAATCCTTATGGAAGGAATCCTCTTTGTTTCAGAACCTGAAACTGACACAGCCTTTCTAATTTTTTTTTTTGAGACCCAGCTGCTTCTCTCATGGCCCTCATGTTATACAATCCCTTTCACAAACAAGTCACTGTCTTAAAAGCAGCTAGTGATCTTCCCTTTTTGGTCTTTACCCTCACTACTATTGGGAAGCCACTCCTGAACCTTGCTGGGTGGATGGGAACCTTCCCTTCTGAACATGGATTTCTCGTTCATGGTTGCGAGATGCTTTAACCCACCTAGTTATAACCCATCTAGCATAACCCAGTCATGCCCTATGGTTATGACTTTGAGAACAATTGTGTTTATTTAATAAGTTAATGCTTTTATCCAACAGAAATTTGCCTTTGAAATTGAGAAAATTTAATCTGGAACTATTTTTTTAAATTAAAAAAGTAGGTCTGGGGACCTGACTTTACATGAAGAACAGAAACCCCCCACCTGCTTCGTGGTTATTACTATGATAGTGATTGAAAGCAATTACTTTCCATAAAAGTTTATATAAGAAATACTGCCAGTCATTAGTAATGTGACCATTTTTAGCATTTAGGAAATACTAGATGTTTAAACCCTAGTTATTTTCCTGCAAAGGTATCTTATGTCTGTGTACATATAAAAGCCATCTAGAGTTTGTGTGCAAACAGCATCTGAGCAGAGGTTGGGATATTCACAGTTTTTCTACTCTTACATAAAATGTTAATGTATTAACTTCCATAGGTTGACAAAAGCAACAAAATTGTTTGATTAAAAATAAGACTTAGTAACACAGACATTTTTGCTGTAATGTTCTCCTGCTAAATCCATTTCTTATGAAAATAATGATGCGAGCAACTAAGTGTAATTGTAGAAAAATTGTAGAAAATTATTGCTAGTGATTTGCATATGAAATACACACCTTTTACTGCCTCTAGTTAGCATTGTTCAACTGGCTTATAAATAGTACAGCTGACATGCTGCAAGCAGAAAACAGTTTTCGATGGGCACATGCTATGAATGAAGAAATGTTCAGACACAATGTGCAAGTTGGAGAGCTTTCATCAAAACTAGCCAAGAGGGAGAAATGCTTCATTTCCTAATCACACTGTTTCGGATAAGCCAGTCACATCTAGAAAGCATCCTGCTCATCTGCAGAGTTTAAAGCTTTCTAAAATGCGTGTTTATGTTTTTCGGGGGGGTGGGGGTGGGGGAGGAAGTAATCTGCTCTATCAGTACTTGGTTTAGATTTTTCTAATTACTTCCATGTAACATTTAGTTTTTATAATTTGACATCATAACTGCTGAAGTTTGAACCTTGCAGTTGATGCCAGTCAGTTGCCGTAAACATCAAAGGCATAAAGTCTAGTTTTAAGATACTGTTTTCGGTGCAATTACTATACTCACTCTGTGTACAATTTTATAACTAGAAATGTTGACCATTGTTCTAATAATAAAGCAGAATATTTTTAGCCTGTGATGTTTGAGGGAAGGAGCAAAGGGAGGAAGGCAAGGTGCAGCAGGGTAAAGAAGAAAATTTTAAACCAAGATTTTTTTATAATGTTGCTGCAAACCTGCAATTCTCCTATACAATCATATCAAAATACGCCTCAAAATGAATTTTATAAATAAATGCCTTAAATCCCAGATAAAGCTGAAAACTACTCTTTTAGCTGTAAGTGGGACACTGTCTGCCACTAGTAGCCAAGAGTAACACTCTTGTATGATAAAATCCCTCTTTTCTACTGCAGATAGACTTACAATATCATCACATGAAGTCAGTAGAATACTGTAGAAGGCTGCTTTCCAGCTCAGTAAATAAGCTGTCTTGTTGCTGTTTCTGTTTTGGAGGAAAAGGTTGCCTTTCCTCCAGAGATGTACCGTGACAAAAGCATTTTGCAAATGGGAAGGAATTAGTCAACTCCACGGGCTGCAGAGAACGCATCTCCTACACGTGGGGGAGCCAGCGTGTTCCTCTGGCTGATGCTGGTGGCGGGGAATTCGGCAGCAACGGGAGCTGCAGGCAGAGTCAGGCACGAGTGCAACCGCCCGGAGATGCGGACAAAGGTGATCGTGTGGAGCAGTGGTGTATCGATTGCCAAGATGTTTGTCGCCCTGTTCTCCCCTTCACAACTTACAGGGAGCCAGATCTGTGCTTTATCTTGTTGATTATTTTAAAGGCGTTTGCTGTCAGAATTTTAGCTTAATGGCTACTTGCTCTTAGCTTTAGAAAAACAGGTTTACCCTAGAAGAGAAACACGTGATTGCTAATTATGTAAGTAATTAATGTATTTTAGGGATTGGTTTCTGAAAGGAAAAGTAAGATAATTTAATGCAGACTGTCAGAACAGCTGAGTTCCAGAACTGGAAATACTCTTTCCTTTGAACTGCTTTGAGAGACTGAAAAGCTTTCACTTTATTTTTGATAAGACACTGTGCAGGTAAAAGTACTTTGAAGACGATAAAGAATAAAAGAAGTTGGATGCCTCACTTCTCTGTGAGGTTGAAGTAGTTGATGAGAGTTGCAACAGCTAGCAGTCTGACCCAGAAGCCACTTCCTTGATTAACCTGCAGCATGACACAGTTGCTTGAGTTAGCCTTCTGCATCTATGAAAATACAAACACTATCTTCTCAGAAGAAAAACCAATGGAGAGATCTCACCAGCAGATTTACCCCTGAGGAGGCTGGTCTGGCATCTTTAACACTGCCTGGGGCAAGAAGCATTCCCCAGCCACTCCAGAGAACGCTTCCTTCATTATTCCATTAAACTAGAAAGAGCTTTTCAATATTTTAGCAACTTCTATCAAGTTGGATGCTAAATTGAATATGGTGCACTTGTTATTGCAAATAAGGCAAAGCCTACACTGAGTTACATTAGGAGGAATACAGCCAGCTGATCAGGTGTGCTAGGCCATCACATCCACACAGTCTGATAAACCTTGTCCCTTTCCTCCACCTGGCTGGAGGAATGGCCCCTCAACCCCTGGATGGAGTACTCATTATCTGATTCTGCAAACTGGAAGTTCCTTATTAGGGTCAGAAGAAGTATCAGCCCTTCTACTCTGCCTGGGGAATTGCTTAACAGCAACTGGAGCAGTAATTTTCCTATGTGGACCCTTTTTGGCCACTGTTTTTCGTGACAATTCACATACCCCAGCTTCCAGGTGGGTTCACCATCCCACTTCCTCATGCGCTGCTTGTGGTGGTGCACAGCTGACTTGACAGCTGAGATGATGGGCAAGGAGGAAGACACACTGTCCCTCAACAGCTGGAGCTGCTGGGACAGTCTCTCCCTGGCCGAGACACAGGCCTGTAGGGGTGGGGTGGAAGAGAGATTCTCTTCAAATTGGTGGTGCTGGCTGGTCAATCTTCTCACAGCTGGGGCCTCCATGTCTGGCCAACCCATTAGCACCAAGGTACTGGTGTATGACAAACTTTGGTCCCATGGACCACATGCACTGGTCTTCAGATACCTGGTCGTTGTCCAGGCTGCTGTAGATGACCTGTACCACTGCTAATTCCTTCAGATACTGGATACCTCAGATACTGGTTGTTTACTTGCCTCAATAGTTTACAAGATCTTCCTTAAGGGGATACCTTTCCTTCACACTCAACAGGAGCTGCTTCCAGAGGCTGCTGATTATTGCTCCTTTTCCAATCCCTTTGTTGATGCCCCATGCTCTCGCGAGGGATCCTAGCTGTTGGGGCTTCCTCGCCCTCTAATTCGTGACTGTAAGCCCCAGTATCCCAACACTGGAGTAGCCAGTTGATAATTAGCTCACTAGGTTGATGGCTGTGATATTCATGCATATCTTGCAGCTCACTCAGGGATAAGGAGCTGGTGATTTCCGTCTCATTTATGATGCCTCTTTCCCCTCTTGATCTTGTGACTGCTCTGCTGCACAACCAGATGCCTGATTCCTCCTCCTGCTTCCTCTTAGGAGAAGCTTCTTCCTCCCTGACTGAATGAGTTGACTTCTGCTTCCATTGTTTCTTCTTGATTATAGGGGTGACCAATAGAGTTGAGAGCTGAGTCTCTGGCTTTAGCCACAGTGTATGTCCTCAGATCCAGAGACCCTCCGCCCCTGCCCTCCAACGGTGCTGGACAGTGCTTGGTAGACACATGAGCACAAGAAGCTGTGTCCCTTTAGCACTGCCAGGTCATCCTTTTCTCAAATACTGTGTTACTTTATCAGGATCCTGCACTTATTGGGGGGTCGAGTCCCACACCATCAGGGGTGAAAACTGCTCTGGATACCTGCCCATATTCTCCCACACACCTTGCCACACTGCCTCAGGGCACATCCCTGTGTGACGTTCCTAAATTGTCAGTTAATCTAAGGAAAAGCTGGAAATAGATTCTTGAGACACACCCATGTGAGCATTCCGATTACCTAGGGACGTTCGAAATACTGAAGAGTCGTTGTCAAGAAGGTGAAAAGCAGCTAACTACCCTGCAGGAGATGAAGGGGAAGGTGTCTGTCTTTGTTTCCTCCGCAAATTGGCTCTCAGCGGAAAAGAAGAAAAAGGTGTAATTGTTAGTTGTCTCCACGAGATGGTTCCCGAAGTACTGGGACAGCAGCAATGCAGAGCCGAAATACCAGATTAGGCTCAGGGCCAGTGCTTTCATCATCGTTCTCCGAGGCAAACCACAACGGAATACTACACGGCACAGCAAACTGCAAAAGCCAAACCTTGCCTTTAACAAGCTTCAGATTTGATGTACAGCAAGAGAGGGAGCATGACACGGAATGAGTAAGGGAACACATAAACCTGCATCAAGAACAAGTAAGTCAGCATCGTGCTCAGCAGCAGCTGAACAGGTATAGGAAGTTCCCTCTGGCATACTCTGCTCAGATACTTTGTTATCTGAACCCTACACTGGGTGCCAAAAAGGATTGCGGTGGGCTCACCCTGGGTGGTAGCTAAAGCACTTCACAGCTACTCACGCCCCACCCCAGTGGGAGGGGGGAGAAATCAGAAGGGCAACAGCGAGAAAATTCGAGTCTTAAGTTAAAGACAATTTAATAGTAAAAGGGGGAAAAAAAAAAAAAGAATTAAAAAAAAAAAAAAAAAAAAAAAAGAGAGAGAGAAACAAGTAATGCAAAAGCAGCCACCACCAGCTGGCTGATGCCCAGACAGTCCCTAAGCACAGACTCCCTGGAGCTGGATCCCCACACCCCATCCCCAGTTTTTATTTCTGAGCATGTCATTACATGGTACAGAACCTCTCTGTGGTCAGTTCAGCTCAGCTATCCCGGCTGTGCCCCCTTCCCAGCCCCCTGCCCACCACCAGCCCAGCCACTGGGTGTCAGAGCGAGGAGGAGAGAAAAGCCCCGCTGCTACGTAAGCACTGTTGAGCAAGAGCTAGAACACGAGTGCGTGAGCAACACTGTTTTGGTCACAAATCCAAAACACAGCACCATATGGGATGCTATAAAGAAAATTAACTCCATCGCAGCAAGACCCAGTACATCAGGATAAATCTTTGTCTCCTCCTTACCCTTCCCCGTGACTCTGCTCCTGAAGTAGCCTATTCCGGGCTTACAGCTCAACAGGGATGGTACAGAAGTCATGCAGGTCACTGGACAGCTACCCTACTAGTCGGGTCTTAGCACACATGGCCACCAGGAGAGGCTGACATAGCTGGGGCTGCTCTGGCCAGTAAGAGGAGGCTATCAGGCAATTTAACTGCAGCACACACCTGTAGGATAGGGAATCATGGTAGAGACAGCAGAACCAAACAGTGCTCGGCAGCACCAGATGATAAATAAGAGGCAACAGCAACCAGTTACAGGAAACTTTCACAAGGAAGGTGGAGCAGCACTGGGACAGGTTGCACAGGGAACTAGTGGAAGCTCCATCCCTGGTGGCAACCAAGACCAGACTTCATGTTGGCAACAGTCCACTTCAAATGGGAGAATCGACTACTTTCAGCAGTCCCTTCCGGCCAACATTTCTCTTCTTGGAAGCACCTCATTCCCAAACAACCTTCTTATACAGAGTTATCACAATTGTGGAACTGGAAATGCTCAGCTGGCAGTTAAATGACTTTCCATCACAGAACTACGGAATAGCCATTCCAGCCACCACAGACCTGCTCTTCATAGGAGATGAATCCAGTTTAGTGTCAAAAGCAGTTGGGACCTTCTCCTGTATTTTGTGCACCCACAGAATGGCCCAGCAATACAATACCTGGGATGAGTTCAGAGGAGCAGTTAGTAGGTATGTCTGGTTGAGTAGCTGTATAACTGAAGTAAATGGTGCAAATGACTTCCTCAGCCCTCCCTCAAGACCACAGGCCTCTCTCTCCCCAGCCTCTTTCTGGAGGCAGGGAGGGAAAGGGAATCAAGGAGATAAAAATACAACCAGAACTGCCTTAGGGTTCCACCACTGCTCAGAAATTGTATACAGTGTGAGGAGTACATTAATACACACCAATGACTAACTGATCCAGAGTCTGACATAGGGGTATAATAATTTGCTTGTAGTTTACCAGGAGAAAGCAAGACAACAAAAATTTCTCAACAATTACAGGCAAATAATTAAATATAAGATTACTTGATAATATTGATAAGGGGCAATTCATGTTGATTTTTTTAAATTAAGGTTGAAGAATAGTTTAAGAGCAATCAGAACATTCTGGTGATAAAAATACAAAAAAAGTCATTAATTTTTGCTGATTTCCCTTTATTAGTACAAAGTACAAATAAAAAAATTGTACTTTTATGAAAAAAAAAATAAACCAGGTGTACATAGTTTTGCAGCATGTTTGATATTTATTTCACACAACTGAAGTGAGATGGCTCAGAATATCTCCAGCAGATCCAAGCTTCTTGCAGCCCTAAATCATTAGGAACCAATTATAGAGGTAAGACAAAGAGATGATATATGGCTCCTACTATACGTAAAAAACAGAGCCAAAAAAAGCTGAAATAGGACCCTGGTTGAATTTGGGTATTTCTTTCAAGCACATGTTTTACATTAGCAGAACTTCTGGGAACATCACAGGTAAAAATGAACAGTGGTTTGCTAAGGCTGGTGGTGACTGCTGCTGCCTCGGCTAATCCACACTTCTTGGGGCTCATCTTGTCTCCAGCCATCCTGCTGTAGCAACATAAGTGCCAGAGTCTCAGGAAATGCCAGGGCAGGCATGAGAAAGAAAGTGCAAGCAAGAAGGGGCCTGGTGTTGAAGCCATTCTCCAGAACAAAGTGAGACCCGAGTTCTGGATGCTGCTGCTAACCACAGATTGTGCCTCAAGGTTGCTTATTATACCTATAATATTATGGTTTAATATAGGCATATATTACAGAGAATATTATGTACATTATATGCAGGGTGTATTTGCAGTGTATTTTTAGAGGACAGAGTTTTTATTTATATTTTGCATTCGGTGGAATGCAACACGCTGGTCTATGACAAACAAGCTGTGTGACGGGGGGAAGGAGTGCAGGGGGAGAAGGAGGGAGGGGAGAATTTAACAGAAATAACTCCACTTAGTGTTTGAGTGAGGGATGTAATGAAATCTGTTTGCTGTGCTAGCTGTCTCCAGATTGGGCTGTAATTACACCACAGAAGGAAGAAAGGTAGCTGAGTCTCAATCTAGATCATTTATGTAAACTCAGCCTTCTTGTCAACGGCGCTCTCAGATTGCATGCATGCAAACCACAAAAATCATTTCCTATGAACAAAACAGAGACAGTCTCAAATTGCAGGCTTCTGATACACCTTATATGTTGCCTGTAATTGGACTTCAAAATTCAACACACTGAGGTTCAAAACTTCTCCAGTATTTTCTGCTTTTTATTCAGTGTGGTGAAAGACTGTATGCACAGAAGAACATTCCTTCTTCCTTTCTGCCAAAGGCCAATGTCTAGCCTTACAAATTAACATGTATTTGGCTTAAATGCAAGTGTCACAAACCTAGGAAATAGTTTTGTGTAAGACTCTGTTGAAACAAGCTGCTGGATCTGAGGGAGGTACATTCCCTCCCCCAGAAGAGTTGGAAAAACCACTCTGACCCAGAGCAACATATATACGCACAGTATAAAACCCAGGCGAACAGTTCCATTAACAGAGCCAAATTAATATTGGATTAAATATTTTAAAGCTCCTACTTACCATGCTTGACACATTTTCTCAGCAAGTTTCTCAAACACGGAAAGCATTAGGCACAGGGCAATTTTACATTTGAATACATAAAAACAGTGTGAGGAGACACAACTGCGCGCAGACAGAGAGAGGATTTTCCCCCATTAGTCCCCCAAACTGCCCTTTCCTTTGGTGAGCGGGTACGTTAATTCCCGGCTTCAGCAGCTCGCTCTCCCTGGGCAGGTTCGAGCAGGCTTCCTGTGACACCTGGATCTTCACGCCCCTCCATCCCTCCCTCCGGCAGGAAAACCACCGGCCTCCGCCCTGGCGCCGTCCCCGCCGGTGCCCAATCAATACCGACTTGTTTCCTGTCCATTTGCTGAGGTCACGCAAACGGGACTCATTAATTATTTCTGCCGGTGCAGCCTCAAGTGCGCTTGTGGCACGACAAGTGAGAGCCGGCTCTGACCTTCTTTTAACTCCCCCCTACCAAATCCTGCTGGTGGCGGTGGCAGCCGACGCATCCCTCCCTGGGACGATGAGGTGACCAGCGGTGCGGGGCGCTGTAGAGGTCCCTGCCGCGGTGCTCCCACCGGCGGAGGGAGGAGCTCCTCCTGGGGTGGCGGGTCAGGGAAAGCGGGTCAGGGCGTAGACAATGTTGGCCAAGGCGGCCCTGGCCTCGGAGGGAGGGAAGCGCTCCAGGGCCGCCAGCGCTCGGTTTCCGTGGAAGCGGCAGAGGTCGATGGCAGATGTCACACCTTTGCCGGCCTTGATCGCTCCCTGCAGCTGTCAGGAAACACAGGCACAATAGGGTGGGTTTTGGCAGGGCCGGCACGCACAATTATCTCTGAGAGCACGGGCCTTCCACCACCCCTTCCCGAGGTAAAGGTGAGAACCAAAGCCACCAGACAAAGCTCTGAAACACTCTCATCTGCTCTGTTCTGGCTCCCTGCTACAGCACAACTGTGGGTAGTTTAAACTAGATCACCTATCACTTCACCACCAGAAAGATGCTGGCTCTCCAAAGGGCACACAATTAATAAAAACCAAATACATTTTTAGATATTGGGGCATTTCACACCCAAGCCACTGCCCCAGAGCTTTGTGCAGAACTGGCAGCAGAGCCACTTGCTTGCACTCATTTTCTGCCATCAAAAACTGCATGTTATGACAGCCATTCCACCCCCTGGTTTGGAAACAGGCACAGGATGACACGTGTTGAACTCTTGTCTTTTGTAGTACGGGTTTCTATTTATATACCATATGATTACATTTGGTACAGTGGACAAAAGCAAGTTTTGTCAGTAAAATGGGACATGTTAAATTATCATACTGTGCTATATCCATGCAAATGCAGTCTTCTCAGAAAGGCTAGGGAATTTGACAATGGTTTGGTGATATTCCATGAAAATATTTTCTTTCTCATATGGTGTAACAGACATTTCATGGCAAGCTGCTGGAAAGATTTGGCACCTAAAACACTTGGGTAAACGACAGGTTAAATTTTCTATGAAATAACACAAACAAAAATAACAAACAGAACATGTTGGTTTTTCCCAGTATCTCAGCTTAGCTGAAGCTGTAAATAATAATCACACTTATTAATTAAGGGGTTTTTATTTTTAATTATTATTTTTTCCTGAACAGCACCAGGATACTGTCATGAAACACTGTTACGTTTTCCACCCTAAAATACAGGTGTTCCCAGAGCTGCTCCAGCCTGATGCCTCATACCAGGGCCTGGGAATCAAGACCAGGTGGATCTTTGGGATTTAATTATCCCAAAAGCATGACAGCATTTCATGATCTTTAATGTGTCCCACCTGGCTTTCATAGCTGCCTCAGTGTATCAGCTTTTAAAAGAAGAGCTTTTCTTGAACATAGGTGTCTACAGTAATAAATACGAAGAGTTTTATAATTTATGTTTTCCTCCAATACACAGCCCAATGGCCTGATTAATTTACATCAGTATAACCTTATCAATCCAGTTTAAATCATGTAAAAAACCCCAAAACCTAACCTATGACCAATCTGTAAAAGTTATCCATTTGTTATAGATACTTGCATTCATACAGAATGATGTTTCTTATCTGAGTACAAACTGAAGTGGATTCATTATCTGCATTTAAAGATAAAATTAGCTGGAAGCATATTACAGCACTTGAGTGTTCAAGTCCTGGTTCATAAAAATTTTACTCTCCACTTCAGTGGAGAATCTTCCTGTGCTGTGCTCTGGAAAGGAACTTGCCCTAGGGCATAAATGCACTGCATAGCTAATTCAACGCATCTTCTAAGGAATGGGAATCAGCTCCACAGCCAAGGTGGGGATAGGTGAGATGAGATAAACTAGCAGTGTGAAAAGCCATTTCCTTCCCTTTTCTTGAGGCACAAGTTTGTGAGATGATAGAACCCACATATGTTGAAGCAACCTCTGCTGATTTGCTAGAGCTCATTAAAAAAAGGTATAGCATACTTTGTAATACTCATGTAAGTATATATTGAGATGTAAACAGGAAAGAAAATAGCCCCTAAAATGTCTTCAAACTGTTCTAAGGTCAGAGGAGCTTAGCTTAAGCATGTGTGTTTGCATATGTGTACTTATGACTTACTTTTAACACCAGATCTGGAAGGGGAAGAATTCTAATGCAAGGACACAATCCATTTACACGCTTGTCTTGTGCAGCCCTTAGACACATGCAGTGCCTTGAAGCCAAAACAATCGCAAAGCTTGTGTCAAACTGTATGCAGAAGAATCGCTGTACAAAAATCAGGCTAATCCGCTACTGAATGTTTCCATGCAAAGTTCAAGGAACCTCAAAATGAAAAATACCTGCTCATGTGGCAGGCTCCTTCCTCAGCTTCACAGTTAGAAAAATTAACAATTATAGTCCATTAATGATAAATTAATTAACAATTAATAGTCCATAAAAATTTTGCTTTTTATCTTCCATTTGCAGAAGCAGCTGGTCAACTTAAATACGCATACACTGAGGAAAAGCAGTCTGGATTAACCAGACTGCATGCTACTTCTATCTCAGCTGGGGTTGTAAAAGGAAAGTCAGGGGAAGACTACTACTGGGCTTCTTGTAGTGGGATAATTATTGAAGAAATACAGGATATAATTCCATAGGAAACCAGGCTTCAGTAGCACTGCTACATGCAAAACCCCCCCTAATTTAAGATGTACTGTTAGTTGTATTACATCTACATTTTCATGCTCTCTCTCCTAATTTTTGAGCTTCAATGATTTTATGTAATGAACATGACAAACTAAGTACATAGAAAAAAAATCAATGTATCCAGTTTAGATGTATTATTTTGTAATTTCATTTGGAGAGCAGCAGCTAATTTTTGAGGCAAATAAACAGAAAAGCAAAATGAGCTGCTTTTATTTATTATTTTATAAACTTTAATTAAGCTCCCTCATTAATTTCTTCTAAATAAAGGAATCTGCTCTTTTAGTCTCAACTTATGCGGCATCATTTTGTGCTTCAAACATATTTCCGCTTGTAGGAACAATTTCAGCCATCATTGAAACACAACCTTCTTCAGATTTAATTCAGTAATTACAACTGAATACAAGTCAAAATACAGATTGCTTCAACACACATTTCTTCAGTTGAACTCCTAGCTGTGCTGGACTACTGCATTTTAACTTTTAAGCTTTTGTTCAGACCACTAGCACTAAAGACCTACTTCATTCTAAAGGCACCAAGAGTCTGAAAAAAATCACCCACTGGGTTTTGGTTATTTAAACTCATCTTAAAGAATAGTCTTGCAATAGTACAGTGAAGTTAAGGCTCAGATGAGAAGTGCCACCCCCAACATACCAGCACTGTTTTCCTTCAGCACCTTTTATTTTCCTCAATGTATTCAGATATTGACCAGACTCGACAGGTTTACCTTGTACACATTAAGCTCAGAATCCCAAATTTTTATCTCTGAAGGTGGTTCTATGAATCTAAGAAAAAGCAACAGCAAAATCATTATCTTCATAGCCTGGGAAAAAAGATGCCTGGCTGAGTGCTGGGTCTTGCTCCACCCAGCCTGTTCTATCTGTGCTAAGCTCAACCTCATCCATTTGACATGCAATTAAATTATTTTAATTTTTTTCTCATTTACTAATCTATGGCTAGAAAAAGGCATAGCTCTGATCAAGAGTTACAGAAAGAGCAAAATAAAAGAGATATGGAAAGGAGGGAAGTGCTGAGGTTTCTCATTCCGAATGCTCTGAAAGCACACAGAAGGACAAACTGCTGAGTGAGAGACTGGGCTCTAATTCTCCAGCCTCCTCCTTCCCTTGTCATAATTTCCTTCTCTTTGTCTTATACCAGCAAGTCAAGAGGAGAAAGGGACACTTTCTGAGCCCTTCTAACTTTAAGGCTGCTTTCTACTACCCCCCTCTGCACCCACATGCTCTAGGCACGTCCCACAAATGCATGGTAACAAGCCATTGATTGTTGCTTGAAGACTGTCCTTTGGAAATGAGACTGCCCATTGGAAAGGAGTGTTTATATCAGCACCTTGGTTTCAAGCTTCCATTTCCTGTCTTTCAGGAGACAACCATAAGCACCAAATAGCTGGAGTTGGGGCATTTTCCACTCAACTGTCTGACATTTGCTGGGCCAAGAACAGAAGCAAAACCCAGAACAGCAGCCACTTCCTATGTAAAGCGGGTATCTGGGTTCAAGACCTTAGTCTCAGGGCTGCCTCCACTTCTCACGTTAAAAGCTACTGGATGAAATAAAGGTAGTTTTGGAGCAATGGCCATGTAACAATATATAGTCATTTTGTGGTTCTGGCCCTATGTGTGGGATAAGAGGGATGCTTATGAATGAGAACTTTACTTCCCTGTTCACAGACTTATCCTTCTAAGTGAACCATAAAAGCAAAGAGTATGCCTGTGTGCCACATCTCTCTGTTTATGAGCTACGAAGATGTTAAAACTAAGAAATTATTTCCTGCACTACAGCATGATGTGAATAACAAAAAGAAAACCTGTGCTGTCTATGTCACACCATATATACAATTGTAGTGAACTTGCATTCCT